>NW_019396257.1:92292-95608 GCF_000591075.1 Eurytemora carolleeae | reverse complement strand
AATAATAACAGTAATAATGATAAAATGATAATAATAATAATAACAATAATAATAATAATAATAATATCAATAAAATCTATTTTGAATAGATATATAAGATTAAATGGATAAGCCTGCAAATGTATGGGATGAAATAAATTTGCAACATGGTGCACTTAGAAAATTGCATTTTCAAGTTTCGTATTCGGGAAGATACAAATATACAAATACAAGATACAGGAGACTAATATACAAATACAAGATACAGGATACAAATATACAAATACAAGATACAGGATACAAATATACAATACAAGATACAGGATACAAGAATACAGAGAATGGATAGTGCAGAGAAGAATGAAATAAAAGAATATAAAATATTTCATATATATATTTTATATACATCAGCAAAACAAATGAGTCAGGGGATCCGATATAATATACCTTTAAAAAAATACGTAATGCGCGAATTTTTTTTAAATTATTTAGGTTGAATAGAAATATAGATTATAGAACGCAATCAAATATGGAAACTGAAACAAAATTGATAAAATTTACTAGGATACATGGTAACATGGATTTATGGATATAAAAGATAAAGGTAACAGGATAAAAATATACAATTGAATGCATGGATACAGGAAACAAAAGATAAAGGAAACATGGATACAAAGATACAAAATGAATGGATGCATAGAGGCCTTGATACATGAATACATGGATCCACATAGATTCAAGGATACAAGGATACACGGATAAAAGAATACAAGGATACAAATATACAAGGATACAAATATACAGGGATTCAAATTTACAAGGATACAAATATACAAGGATACAAATATACAAGGATAAAAGAATACAAGGATAAAAGAATACAAGGATACAAATATACAAGGATAAAAGAATACAAGGATAAAAGAATACAAGGATAAAAGAATACAAGAATACAAATAAACAAGGATACAAATATACAAGGATACAAATATACAAGGATACAAATATACAAGGATAAAAGAATACAAGGATAAAAGAATACAAGGTTAAAAGAATACAAGGATAAAAGAATACAAGGATAAAAATAAACAAGGCTACAAATATACAAGGATAAAGTATACACGGAAACATTGATACACGAATACATGATACCAAAAGAATACACAAGGATTTACATGATACTCCGTAAAAGAATTAATACACAGAGTGTACATCTATTGTATCATTAGCCAAACAAAAAACCTATTTTGCATGCAAACCCCTAGTTTTGCTTGAAAGGCACCCCCCCCCCCACCTTGACCTACCCTATACTTTATTTTCAACCTATAAACTACCGTAGTAGGATGTTTCAAAAATTCAAATAAAAAAATTGGGTTTTAACATTATAATACTCTGATGTATCCATCCAATTCATATAATAGTTTCTTCATTTTTTTAATGAATTTGCTGTGTGCATTTTTAAAATGAAGCTTTTTACGTATTTTTGCAGAGACACCCTTTAAATATATTCCGCATTCTTGAAGGTTAAAACCCTGAAGGATTACAAAAATAATACCATGTTCATTGAATCATGAGTGTTACTTTGATACCGCCTTCCCGGACCCAACATTGTGTCTCCTCATTTTTTTCAAAAAAATTTTATGATAAAAAAAAACAAAATATTCATGTTGAGAAATGTTGACACTAAATATTGGCGACAACATTAAACGGAAAAATTGCTGTTTTTATTTTTTTATACGTCTAATATCTTTAAATTGTGCCAAAGCATTTTCAGATATTATTTTTTTGTAGTTTAAATTTGGTGACATGCTTCTCAATTTTCTCGTTACACACTCCACTTTATATTGTTGTTCACTGTAGGTTAAAGATGAAAATTGAAAATGTGTAAATGAAGGCAGTTAGGTTGAATAGGGTTTCAAATCTTCTTTTGTTGGATAGAAAAAGAAAAAGGGTCAATTACCAACAATTCCATTCAAAGCCGTCTAACGTCCGTTCTTTGAAAAAAAGTGAAATATTTTGAAAATTCTCATGAAAAAATATTTCATACATAATTAATATACATTGAAAGCAAACACTGGAGAAAATAGAGTCTGGTCATTAATGGGTTAAACAGAAAACTGAGCAATGATAATCGTTTTTAATTGTCAAATTTAGCTAAAAACTTCCTAATTATGAGAAATAATTATGCAGGCTCGGTTTTCTTCACACTAAAAACTTATTTAAAATGGTTTTCAAGTACTTCTGTTTAAACTACTGAAATACACTTGATTTAAACATTCTCACAGTAAGGTAGAAAGAAAAGGAAGCTTCTAGATTAGACATGGGAGAAATTTCGGAGAGAGGAGGTGGAGGTCAAAATAAGAGAGCTGTAGGGCTTCTTCGGGGAAGGAGTAAGAAAAAGAAAGTTTACTGGGGTGAAATATATGGAGTAATTTTTATGAGGGAAATAAAACAAATCTTATTACCTGGTGACCCTCGGCTGCCCCTAGAGGATCCAGGGGATCCAGGGGGACCTCTGCCCACAGGGGAACCAGGGGGGCCACTGCCCCCCAACGGAGAACTTGGACTTTGGCCTTGGTAGCATTCAGCTTTCGTACTTCCTGGAAGAAAACAAATTTTAGAAGAAAAAAAATGTATCACTATTACAAAAAGTCGACTTACCTATATTATTATTGTTATTTTTCGACACTGTGTTATTGACTCGTCGACGGGATTTAAGAGAACTACGACGGGATCTGCGACTAGCTGAGGATGTGTCGCATTCACAAGACGACGCGGATAGTTCCTAAAAAAAAATAAAATGTTATTTTTTTGTAATTTGTTTTTTTGTTTATATTTACCCCGATAATAATTATGATTAAGTATCCAACAACGCTGGGTCATTAGAAAAAATATCACATTGGGTGGTCTTAGGGGGACTGTAATCCCACAATAATCCCCCCACTTCCCCCTCTCTTGGTTTAAATCCCCCCTCCCCAAACTTCCTTCTTCATCCCTCTTTATCATCTTCGTTGGTCTTTATTTTCTTTTCGTAATTTATTAAAATTATTTTTTTTCTTAGATTCACAAGGTACTCTTAAAACCTTTGTTTTATCAAGATATATGAATTAGATATTATTGTTTTAATTTTGAAAACTGATTATTTTCGATTGTGGTTTCTCTACAAAAGTGCCTTGAGCTTTTCTACTGCAGGAAAATATTTAAGAATTATCAAAATTAAACGAAAAACGACAGTGTGTAGGGTCACGTTAAATTACGCGTACTGTTCCTTTAACTCCACTTTCTTATATTTTGTTAATTTTGTCTTTGTATTTCAACAGCCGATCCTTTACACCCC
>NW_019396257.1:90051-92269 GCF_000591075.1 Eurytemora carolleeae | reverse complement strand
CCCACTACACGACGACTGGTAAAAAATGTTAATTTAAGCACTCCTTGTTTATATGTTATAAATTTTATCATTAATAATCTATTGGAAACCATTTTCAACATTTCAACTATCTCAGGAAAAAGAACTAAATTCTCGCCTCAAACTCTATTTATGAATCCCTATATCATTGCATTTTGATGGTAAAATCCTTAAATATGTTTTAAACAATTAATTATTCATTAAAGGTTTACACCGTCTATCACCGTCCATCATGGTGCAACGATTTCAGATTAGAAAATTAGAAAATTAGAAAATTAGAAAATTATAGGTCAGTCCTTTCATTTCTTTGAATTTATCCTAACCTGATCTTCCATCCATGGTTGGCTAGATGTTCCTGATGCTATCCCTGAGCTAGCAGAGACTCTATCCTCTCCTGTATATCCTCCCTCACTCTGACCAGCAGATCCAAGCAGCAGGTACACCCAGGCAGCTCCCTGTACATAATATATATATTTATAGGTACACCGAGGCAGCTCACTGCACATAATTAATATATATAAGTTCACCCAGGCAGCTCAATGTAATAACATATGTATATATAGGTACACCCAGGAAGCTCCCTGTACATAAACAATATATATAGGTACACCGAGGCAGCTCCCTGTACATAAATAATATATATAGGTACACCCAGGCAGCTCTCTGTACATAAATAATATATATAAGTACACCAAGCAGCTCAATTTAATAACATGTATATAAGTACACCCAGGCAGCTCTCCCTGTACAATATATAGGTACATGGCAAGCAGTAATGCACATGAACAATATATATAGGTTCATAGGGAGCACTAAAATAAAAAGGTGCATTGCTCCCTATAAATGTAAAGCAGACAACTTATATACTGTACACTATAATGTACAAAAGCAATATTACATATATATAAATTAAGTTGTAATCTCTGTTTATCTGTCTGCATATGTACACTGTAATGTACAAAAGCAATATTACATATATATATATATTAAGTTGTAATCTCTGTTTATCTGTCTGCATATGTACACTGTAATGTACAAAAGCAATATTACATATATATATATTAAGTTGTAATCTCTGTTTATCTGTCTGCATATGTACACTGTAATGTACAAAAGCAATATTACATATATATATATTAAGTTGTAATCTCTGTTTTTCTGTCTGCATATGTCCGATCATGAACCCCTGGACCTATTCGCCTCAAAATTTGATTGGGGAACTCGGTAGAACCACGGGAGTGTTCTTAACTTGGTTTTAAGATTTGAGTGGAAAAATCCATGCAAAGCTGGGTTCCCAAGCTAGTATTATATATAATGATAAATTACATGTACCCAAAGTTTAAAAAATACATGATAAGTAACATTTGGTATAATGTTCGCCAATTTTTGGATTTATTAACACTAAACATAACTTCTCAAAACAAGCCTGGTCCGTAGACCAAACAGTCAGAAAATTGAATTCCAATCCAAGCCTCGCAGCTATATCATATACACTAGACGTTAGGATTTGAAAATTAGGCTCGCTAACATTTTTAAAGAGGGGATGAAACAAAATCAAATTGTAAATGCAATTTTATTTCACTTTTCTTTAAAGATTATCTTTTTAAAACTGTTCCAAACAAAAAGGGGTTTATAGGAAGACAACATCTCTCATCATCCACTTATTATTCACCTTACACTCCCTTTCTTTTTAGCGAACACTCCCTTTAAAATTTAGTAAAATCGAGGAAAAATATTTAAGTGCAAAGCTCACTTCCTTTTCCCACCTCCGTATCTAATCTTATATATAGAGGTAAGTTTTAACTTCAACACTTCTGAGAATTGCATTTATGGTGCACCGTGCAGTTTAGGAAGGAAGGAAGGGGGAGGGTGCAGGGAGTAGACGAACCCAAAGAAAATGCCTATTATTCACAAACTAAATTTCTCTAGGCTTTATTTTTTGCAACCTGATGGAGCAAACCTTATTTAAAACTTACGACTATCTATGTTTTTAGTTTACCAATATACAAGGATTATAAAATTACAGTTTGTGGCAAGTGTTCAGTTCCTCTGGAGGCATCAAAACTGTTAGAATTCAATATTTTGAGTTGGTGTATAGCTTGAAGGGGAGTTTACCCCCGGTATAGTTTACAGATTTACTTCTTGTTTATCATTTTCATAGTCTCCAGATCATGTTTCGTATACACTTCAACACCCCCCC
>NW_019396257.1:8800-89701 GCF_000591075.1 Eurytemora carolleeae | reverse complement strand
CTTTCCTTTTGGTGACATGCAAACCCTCCCCACATCCTGATGACATCTCCCCCTTAATGGCATACGAAACTTACAACCCCCTTCATTTAAAAGAAGTTTAAAAATATTAAATGTGTATAAATTTTGCGACCTTCAGTATTAGCTAATCCATGGCCCTTATCTATCTCTCTCTCTCCCCCCCCCCATTCAATAGCTAATTCAGCCCTCAATCACGTGGATTTAACGGTTCTGTCAATATTCCAGTTAGCTGTGACTTTCAATTACAATTTGAGCCATTAAACATAACTTTTTAGCCTTTCTTCTTTTATAGACTAACAAATCCGTAAGTTTAAAGATTGTTTAATTATAGACCAAAACGCATAGGACTTAAAATTGAAGAAACCGAACGGGTCTCACTCTAGTTAGTTCGGGGTGCAATATGTTATCTGTCTATCTGTCCATCTGTCTATCTGTCTATCTGTCTATCTGTCTATCTGTCTATCTGTCTATCTGTCTGTATCTGTCTATCTGTCTATCTGTCTTTCTGTCTATCTGTCTATCTGTCTATCTGTCTTTCTGTCTTTCTGCCTGTATCTGTCTATCTGTATATCTGTCTATCCGTCTATCTGTCTATCTATCTGTCTATCTGTCTATCTGTCTATCTGTCTATCTATCTATCTGTCTGTCTGTTCTTGTATACAGTACGGATAATCCTCAGATTGTAGATAAGATACCAATGTTTACTCCTGTTCGGTAAATTTCGAAAATCCGAAAATCAATAAAAAATGAACAAAATCATTAAAGTTCAATTTCAGTATCGTAAACTTTTTTTTTAACTTTTAAAGATTTTTCTTGTATGCACAGTGCACACTGCACTTTACCGGCTAATAACCCCCCTCCCTCTCTCTTCCTCCCAATATGACCCCTATCATAAAATATTGCATTTTAACCGAGAGGTCGGATATAATGAAACGCGAGAATAAAGTTGGTTGACACAACGAATAGTTAATCTGGTCAAACCTAGTTTAACTAATTCACATTACTCATTACTTCCAATCTGTGCAAGTGTTTAAATTGTATTGTAAAATGCTATCTTTTGTGGATTTTTTAACTATTCTTTAAAATCATATTTGATGCCCATGAATAAATAAATAAAAAATCTATTTGTCTAGTTAGTCAAAATCTGAAATTTTTACATAATTTTGAAATTACAGAGTCTTGTCGTATAATGATAGACAACTGTCAATGATTTTGGTAAAACGAGTTAATTGGGTGAATTACTACAATTACCCCCCTCCCCCTTGATACCACAAATCCCCCCACCTCTCATACCGCAAATTCCCCCACTTTCATACTTTTACACTACGCACTGATTGATTATATATCGTCTGATAAAACAAATAATTTTTACTTCTATTATTTTTCAATTAATTATCTATAATTTATCAAAATTATTTTTTTTGTCCCGCCATTTCTTTTCTTTAATTTTTCTGATAAATTTTTGATATTTCCCTAAGCTTTTATTATTTGTATTGGGACTGCAAAAGAATTAAAAGTGATCCTCCATTAATAAAGTGTCATGTTCAATGCCCATGATACCCTTAAAACCTGTGTCAAATCAGATGAATAAATATCCATCTTTTTCTATAGAAAGATTGGTTATTTTTAATTTTGCCCTCTTCGTAAAAGTAATAAGCATTTATGATGCAAAGACAAAGACGGAAATTTTAAAAATTAAAAAAAACGGCAATATTTTGTTCATTGATAGTGTGATACAGGTTTAAAGGGTACCATTTATAATCGTACATCCCAATCTTGAAATTAATGCTCATGCCATGCACTGGACATTACGTCTACAGTTCCTTTAACATTTGTTGCAAAATCTGGTAAACAGTTTGCACGTGCGAATGTTTTGACAAATGCTTATTTTTTATTGTTATGCCTTATTTCCGGGAAATTGGGCTAATCTTGGGAAAAGTATTTGTATTATCTCGTGCTTTGTAGTTGAATAAAAATATGATATGATATGAAATCTTAATATAAGAAAAATACAGAATAACATTCTTGCGAATTAAAATAATTCATTTTATGCATCTCATTTTTATTTTGCTTTTAATATAGTGCTTTCTGGTTTAATTAGGGGAAAGAGACAGGGGAGGGAAGGGGAAGGGGGGGGGGCAACACGTTTCACGTCAAACAAACGTAAATTGAACGTTAGTTTTTAATCATTAGTACAGCTACTGAAAGGAACAAAAATGTTTTAGTTTAGTATATTTGCTTTTCGCATAATTGTGCACGCAAAATAAAAACTAGAGAAGCTATGAGGTCACAACGTCGTAACAATAATGTCACTAAAATTTGAGTTGAGTGTATTTTGCAAAAGGCGGTTCCATGCTTAGTATTCAATGAAACACATATATCGCGAAACTACAAAAAGAATTAAAACTTGAAAATTTGATCGATCTGAAAACTGCAGAGAAAGACAAATTCAACCCTGGAGAGTGGAGAGGGGGGGAGCGGGAGCGGGAGGCGGAGAAGTTGTGGGGGGGAGTCTTTACCAAACAAGAAGAGTTACAAGTCAATTTTGAAGAGGGCAGTCAATGAATTACTAAACAGTTGTTTCTTAAAGGGACTGTCCTTGTAATTTCAGACGACTTCGTAGAGAGGGGCCATGTCCGATTCATATAAATACCCTTTAACCCGTTTTATGATTAATGATAAGATATCGTCGTTTAACTCACTTGAAAAGTGATAATTCTCACGATTTCCTTCTTTGTTTCCACAGCAAGAAATCCGCAAGTCACAATTATTTGAACAGACTTTATAGATTTATCATTCATTCATGATCAGACAAAGCTTTAAAGGTACAGTTGGGAATCTGACATGCCTCCCTGTAATAGAGAGTCACTTATTATGCAATAAAGCAAATCTGAAGAAATCTAAAGTTCTGCAAACCCAGTGTTAGTTTCAACGCAATGTGCGAAAATTTATCAAGCCTTGCAGTGCTCTCAGTTATATACTACATTTATGGAAAACGAAAACGCTAGACTGAGACCAAGAAACTCCATTTCCAAATAACTAAACTATACTCATGCTAAAAGTCTTGTATTGCAATTGTTTTTTTTGGCAAACCCTGTCAATCATAAAATGCGATATCCAGGGGAAAGAGTATTAGTATTAAATTGTAAACTTTTATATTGTTTAAAGTTATTTGCTTTAGACAAATATAAATGATAAATAACTTTGACAGTCCTTCTACGTTGTTTATAAAGAGACACACTCCTAAACTTCTAGATTCAAAACTTTTTTCTCTCTTTAATACAGATCCACAAGTAAACTGATCAATATATTTATTATTTATATAGCTTAAAACTATAAGGATAGCCCGATAGATAAAGATTGATAGAAAGATAGATATAGATAGATAGACAAACCGCGGGGGTGGGGCGCATATAATTGATAGATAGATAGATATGCATAGATAGGGTAAGTATGCTAGGTATGTAAGTACAGGGGTTAGGATTAATATTATGATATATGTAATATGTATAGATTTAACTAATATAATATTTGAAAATATTTCTTAGCATTCCTTAATATTCCTTAACTAAAATCAAATATGCAAATGCCTATTTCTGAGCAACCTGATGGTGTAGACCTTTGACAATTCAAACTTAGCTTAGTTGATATAACTTAAAACTTTATCAACAGCTGATTTGGAAAATCCAAATCCAAATGCTAAACTACAGAAAATCAAGTCTTTGCAAAAAAGGGNTACTAGCCGCTACCGAAATTGTGGGTTAAAAAATATCGAAATGTCTTTTTTATTGAAGCATAAAATATATTATTAATTTTGTTGTTTTTTAATGAATTGAAACATGATTTTAATCCATGATTATTTCAAAACATTAAATGAATTAAATAAATAAAAAAAATTAAATTACTGAATAACTAAATTTAAAGCTTAATTAACTAAATAAATTTGAAACAAATTGAATTAATTGTAAGATTTAAATGAATTAAAAGAATTATATTTATTAGAATTTAGAAATATTTAAATGAATTTTGTTAAATAATGAATTATGAATAATTATGAAAATAAATGAAGAAAAAATGAAAAGACGATATCTTTGAATAGATAAAAAAAATGCTAAAACCTGCAGGATGAGTGAATGGAATATTTACAATGTCTCATGAGTGGATGAGTGGAAGGATGAATAGATGAATAATGTAAAGGGAGAGAGGCGGATGATGGATGGTATGAAGTGAGACCAAGGGATGATAATTTAAAGGAAAAGGTTTGAAATCAGTCAAAGTTTTTAGATAAATAGATGGTGTTTAGGGTACCAATGCACATCGCATATATGCCTATTTATTAGAGCCAGGCTATGGGGGGAGGGGGGAGATAAGGCTCCTCCCCCTTTTCTAAAAAATGACCCCGCATCTATTTATTTTCTTTTTTTTTAAATATTTTATTAAATCTAGAATATCAGTAGATTTAAGAAAGTTTTTTGAACATGTACAATTGTACATTGTTCATTGTACATTGTACTTGCATGAATTATATGGATACGTACGCTGTACCTAAACCTTTTATCAGGCTTTTATGCATACTATTCTAGCTATAATAACGGTAAGTTAAAAGAAACGAAACAAATAATTTATTTTAAAAAATGTTTTGTGTGAAAGAAACTAAAAAAAAATGAGAAAACTGTCATTTTTAAAACATTGGATTATGAAAATGAACAAATTTAAAACTATTTACAAACACCGAGTATTTTACATATTTTGCCGATATGTACTTGAAAACTTATTCCTTGGTGTATCCATGCACTTAGGACTCAAAAGGTTTGAAGCATACTTAAGGGACTATAAACTTAATTTCAAGTGACCTTCCAAGCAAAGATACAATGCCTTAATAGCATTGTCAGATTGAGTATGTAGAAGATATGTTAATAGTTCTAAAAATTTTATATTTTCAATTGAAGCATGACTTTCTAAAGGGAGAAAACATATAGGAATACTATTAAACCTAGAAAAACGACAACTTATCATACAAAGGTTTCAAACTGTGCTTGGGATCCATTCAATTTTTATGCGGATCCGGATCCTGGATCCGCACTGGAAAAAAATGGATCCGGATCCAGGTCATTTCTTTGCAGAATCTTTTTTAACAAAAAATAATTTATAATTTATTTTGTTTTATTTTTTCCCCTTATTTTATCCTAAAACTTGATGAACCATTCAGAAATGAGGAAATTTTTAAAATCTCTCTTTTTTCAAAAATTCAGATTTGGGTTTTATTAGTAAAAAAGTTTTTTTTGCAGTTTTTGGTTGATATTTTACCCCCCGGATCCGGATCCTGAGCACTGGTTTCAAAGGTACCGTTGTGAATCGGACATGGCCATCTTTGGATGGAGAATCAGTCCCTTTAACCACATATTGAACTAGAAAGGACCTGCGGGCCTGAACAGCCTAGAATATCCTTTGAAATGCTAATTCCTTTTGTTCCATAAGCTTAAACACTGAAATATCTCTTTAGATCATAAATTCAGGGTGCAGCGCACCACAATATTCTATGTTTTCTCATACAGTGGTAGTCAGAGTAAATTGGAGTTAACTGAAACCAATCTACAAATTGTATTTATTTCAAAACAAACGCTAAAAAATTAACACAGTTAATAATCGTAAGGTACCCTATATTTTAAGTAGTATTCTAATTTTTTTTAATCGGTGAATTCCACAATATTATGGAGACCAATGTAGATTTATAAATTTTCCAATTTTCTATAGTCCCAATTCTAGTCTCATATATAGTGACAATTCTAGTCTAATCTATAGTGCCAATTCTAGTCTAATATATAGTAATTCTAGTCTAATCTATAGTACCAATTCTAGTATAATATATAGTCTCAATTCTAGTCTAATTTATAGTGACAATTCTAGTCTAATCTGTAGTGCCAATTCTAGTATAATATATAATAATTCTAGTCTAATCTATAGTACCAATTCTAGTCTAATCTATAGTGCCAATTCTAGTCTAATATATAGTAATTCTAGTCTAATCTATAGTCCCAATTCTAGTCTCATATATAGTGACAATTCTAGTCTAATCTATAGTGCCAATTCTAGTCTAATCTATAGTGCCAATTCTAGTCTAATATATAGTAATTCTAGTCTAATCTATAGTACCAATTCTAGTATAATATATAGTCCCAATTCTAGTCCAATTTATAGTGCCAATTCTAGTCTAATCTATAGTGCCAATTCTAGTCTAATCTATAGTACCAATTCTAATCTAATCTATAGTGCCGATTCTAGTCTAATATATAGTCCCAATTCTAGTCTAATCTATAGTGCCAATTCTAGTCTAATCTATAGTCCCAATTCTAGTCTAATTTATAGTGCCAATTCTAGTCTAATCTATAGTGCCCATTCTAGTATAATATATAGTCCCAATTCTAGTCTAATCTATAGTGCCAATTCTAGTCTAATCTATAGTCCCAATTCTAGTCTAATCTATAGTGCCAATTCTCGTCTAATATTTAGTCCCAATTCTAGTCTAATCTATAGTGCCTATTCTAGTCTAATCTTTAGTCCCTATTCTAGTCTAATATATAGTGCCAATTCTAGTGTTATATATATAGTCCCAATTCTAGTATAATGTATAGTCCCAATTCTAGTCCAATTTAAAGTCCAAGTTCAAGCCTATTTAAAAATCCTAGAAGATAAAAACACTGAGCGTTCTAATTGTTAAGTGACCCACCATTTAGATAGGGACATGCCAAATTCACAACGATACCCTTGAAACCTTAAGTTGATCAATCAAGGCTAATCTATTCATATTTGATCAGCCAAAGAGTACCGTTGAGAATAGGACATGCTATAAAAGGTGGGTCACTTCAAATTACGTTTACAGTCCCTTTAAATCTTAATCCTTGTGTCTAAATAACTTCTAAGTAAAGTAATTAGTCATATAAAAAGTTTCTTGAATTCAACACCGGTAGAATATAACTTGAAGATAATAGCTTACATAACAGTTTGTTGCTAATAATATTTAGAGATCAAACGATAACGGGATGCTTAAAAAATTTTTTTTAAAACAAAATCTTTGAAAAATGAAATAATGAAATAAAATAAAAAGGTTTAAAAAAAAGTGTCAAAGCCTAATGTAGTTCAACTACGTCTCCTGAACCAGACCAAGTGAAGTGTCTAAGCCTAATGTAGTTCAACTACGTCTCTTGAACCAGATCAAGTGAAGTTACTAAGCCTAATGTAGTTCAACTACGTCTCCTGAACCAGACCAAGTGAAGTGTCTAAGCCTAATGTAGTTCAACTACGTCTCTTGAACCAGACCAAGTAAAGTGTCTAAGCCTAATGTAGTTCAACTACGTCTCTTGAACCAGACCAAAAGTGTCTAAGCCTAATGTAGTTCAACTACGTCTCTTGAACCAGACCAAGTGAAGTGTCTAAGTCTAATGTAGTTCAACTACGTCTCGCTATTCATGACAATCAGTCCACTGGATTTTAAGTTTGGATACATTTTTGTAGTTCAACTACGTCTCGCTATTCATGACAATCAGTCCACTGGATTTTAAGTTTGGATACATTTTATTTAAAACCAGTGCTTAGGGACCAATTAATTTTATTGCGGATCCGGATCCTGGATCCGCACTGGAAAAAATTGGATCCGGATCCGGATCCAGGTCATTTCTTTAAGATTTACAGAATTTTTTTAACAAAAAATAATTTTCAATTATTTTGTTTTATTTTTTTTTCGCTTCATTTTATCCTAAAACTTGATGGACCATTCAGAAATGAGGAATTGTTTATAATCTCTCTTTTTTCCAAAAAATGCATTTGGGGTTTAGGAGTAAAAGTTTTTTTTGCAGTTTTAGGTTGTTACCCATTGGATCCGGATGTCCGCATATTTTTGCGGATCCGGATCTGGACCCAGGAAGCCAAAATCTTGCGGATCCAAGGGATCCGGATCCTAAGCACTGTTTAAAACACTTTTATCCTTTATTCACAGGAATAACTTGTATGGAAAACACTGATTGACTTTGATGTTATAAATTGAATAAAAGGATTTATAAATATTAAAAAAGGGGAGAATTTACAGAATAAACAATGGTCAATGGCTTCGCTATGACAAAGTAAAATTATTGCGAAAAAAACGTCAAAATTCACGAGAAAAAAAATAATACAATTTTGTTCGCTTCAAATTACTGAAAAATCAAAGTTAACTCTAGATCCTATTAAGGTTCATAAAACAACATGTTTTTCAAACACTAAATTTTAAGTTTCGCTCATAAATAATCTGGTTTAAGGGTGGTGGATGAGGGGTGGGGGGGGGTCACCAAGAAAAATAATTTTTTGAAAAATTGCGAGAAAAAATGAGAAAACAACAAAAAAGTAACCCGAACCTGTTCTTTTAAAACTCTGACAGCGTCGAGCAAAAAAGCTCGATGGTGAGCTGAAAGGACACCGATCGCATCGAGATCGGCCGGCCCTATCTTTTTTACTGTCTCGAGATCGTCATAGCCATTGTCGATGAATCCATGACTATATTGACCGAGCTGAAGAAATTCAAGCCATTCCACAACTATATTAGGGACATCGGATCCGTCCAAGGGGCTATTTAGGGACACAAGGGACTGTAGGGCCATAGCCATACTTTAAATCACTGGACTGCTATGAACCTCGTAATAAGCAAACCATCACTTTTAACTATATTTAATTACTCTGAAAATGTGTGCTCTCACTTTGGAAGTTGATGGTAAACTAATGAAAGATTGAGACTAGCTGGCGCGGTCCGCCCGGACACATTGGGTTCAGGCAGAGCGGGCCATGAATGGGTTCCGGACCGGTCCGACCAGCAGACGAACATGCGCGGGATCTTGGTGGACAACAGGTGAGAGTTGGGGAAATGGGTGGTTTTCAGGGAGGGGGGGGGGGAAGGAGGGTCTACCTATACAGTATACTTTCAGGGATTTAGATATTCACAAAAAATGTCATCAACTTATCTGTTGTCTGGACGTGAGAAACAAATGAAGAAAAACTTGAATAATAACTATTGTGAGAAAATGATCTTGAAAGATGGAGAAAAATGTTTTGTAAATCCATCAAACTACTACCTGGACCCACAATAGACCAACAAACAGGAGGGGGGAGTAGATAGATAGATAGATAGATAGTAGGATAGATGGATTGATAGATAGATAGAAAAAATAATTTAGGCTAATTCAGCATAGAAAGATAGATAGATAAATATGTAGATAGATTAATAGATAGATAGATAGATAGATAGATAGATAGATAGATAGATAGATAGATAGATAGATAGATAGATAGATAGATAGATAGATAGATAGATAGGTGGATAGATATAGACAAATATATAGATATATATTAGATATGTAACAAATGCCTTACTCCAATAGTTCTTTAAGTATGTATCAATCCAGATACAACTCTCTCCAACTCTATACTCTCTACCAGGAACTTATACGTCTGACCGTAATAAAACAGAGTTTATATCCAACTGAATATATTTTGTGTATACAGGTAAATATGAAACTGACCGTTAGTTCTGTTCCGAGATTAACGAAGCGTCGAACATAGGTGTATATACAAGACACATGAATTAGGGTTTTTACTATATCTATTACAGATATATAGATAATAGATAGAAAAATAACCCAAAATTATGGGATGGGGGCATGGTTAAGTTGACATTCTGAATATGCCCTTGGGCCTGGGCTATATGTTAGGGACCTGACATGGTCCAGAGGATTGTTTATGGTCGGTCTAAATTACAGCTATATTTTCCTTAATTTGTATAAGCAACCTTTGGGAAGTTAAGATTATTACAGGAAAAAAAGGAGACTATAGGGCTGTGCTTTATTTTACTAAGCAGATTCATTTAAATATATTTATGTAGCCCTCACAGGTTTTTGAAAAATCTTTGATAAAAATGTTGTTTTGCCTTCTGGAGTAAATAAGTGATATTTAAGAATTAGACCTTATTATCAGACAAATGAAAAAATCTATATAATCACAACAGGCCAATTAGGTTGTTGATAATTTCGGGGTATTTGATATCTTTTTGAGGCTGAAAGATTGACAAATAAAAAAGTCCAATTATAATTTTTTACTGGATAATTGGAAAAATCGATAAAATCACAACAGGCCAATTAGGTTGTTATTAATTTCGGGGTATTTGATATCTTTTAGAGGCTGAAAGATTGACAAAAAAGTCCAATTAAAGAACTTTTTACTGGATAATTCTAAAAATCAATAGAATCTGCAGAAATAACGATGATTGAATGCTTTATATCTTCTCTCTTATAAGAGTAGAAGTATTATTATAGGTGTTAGTATTAGTATTAGTATTAGTATTAGTATTATTATTAGTATTAGTATTAGTATTAGTATTATTATAAGTATTAGTATTAATTTTATTGAATTATTGTTATTCTTTTTGTTGTTTTAATTTAATTAACTTTCAAAATAAATATCTTAAAGTAAAAATCTTCCTTTGTCAAAAATGAGTTATGAACTGTCCAATTATCAGTTTCGTTTGGCTGAAATTCTACAATTACAGAAAATGATATTACTATATTATTATATATTATCTCATACATATATATATAAGAACCAAACCTGCAATGTAAAATGGTCTGATTCTCTATCCCATGGTTTTCAAGCAACAAATGGAGTAAGACAGGGAGCTCGGTTAGTTCTCCGATATTATTCTGATTTGATAAAACAGTTGAGATTATCTACGATTGGTTGTCAAATACAAGGTATATACCTTGGAATATGGGTTTATGCTGATGACATAATTCTTCTGTCCCCAAGTAGAAATGGGTTACAGGAAATGACAAATATATTTGAGAAATTTGCACTAAATCGTAAACTGAAGTTTAGTACAAACGTGAACATCAAATCCAAGACTAAATGTGTTATTTTCAATAAATCTAATATTGATAGTAATAATGTATGTCCGATTCACACTGTGGATATAGCAAATTCCTCGTAGCAATATGTTGTGAGATAGAGGACGACATTTAATTCATTCAATGTCGGAGATGCTATATCAATTAAACTACTGACAATCTGAACTAATGTTGAATTCCTTTTTTTTACGTCACCATATCGGTAATAAAAAAGCATTTAACATGCTTTTAATTTTTTCAGGTTATTCAAATTAGGTTAGTATTGATCATTAATTCAATCCTCATACACAGAAAAGTCTAACATTATCAAATTTAATCAAACAAAAAATTAATAATTTATTTTTAAACATTATAAATTAAAGCTGTTTAAATGAGTTACTGCCTTTATGCAAATGATGATAATTATTTTGAACTGATACGTCTTAAAAAAAAATCTAAATAATATTTGGCTTTCCAAAAATACAGGGTTGGTAAAAAAATAAGATAAGTGTTGTTTTACAACACTAAATTTTTTAGGAGAATTTATATTTCAGAAAAAAAATGAAATCAATGCTAACCTAACATTTTAAGCAATCAAAATTCAGTTTATAAGAATTATCATCATTTACCCCAAACAGTTTTTTTGACTGGTTTGAACATTCTTTGTCCTTAATGTTGTACATGGATTTCTCCATCCTCTTGGCCAGTTCCTGATGCATTGCCTCAACGTTTTGATCCTAGGCCATACTAAGACCAAATCCTGTCTTGCTTATATACTCTGGTATATGGTCAACCAGAATATGTACCTTGTTGAAAAAAACTGAGCTTAATGTTTGGATTCTCTTGTAGTTTGGTCCAAATCATCTTAAACTCAATGATTTTCTTCTGCCACCCAACTTTTGGATATTTTCCACAAACAAGTGCTCTTAACTCCTGAAGTACGCATTTGTTAGACTCATTTTTGGAAATTTATTCATATTATAGATTGGGGGAGGGGGGGGGGGTATTCTTTTCTTTTAGCTTTCATTTGAGACTTTGAATTTGCTGACTTACTCACATTTCAGAGAAAGATTTAATATAAACATGTTTTACCTTGATCTTTTCTAAAACTGAAACTAAATCCAGGTATTCAGGAGGTACAGTTTCATACAGAAGAGAGAGATTATTCAAAATCCGCCGAACAGTGTTTCAATCAAAACCATGGTCATTGTACGGATCCCTTACATAGCCCAATGACTTGAAAACTGTTGCCACTGAAGGAACCAAATCTGCAAGCTTTTAAAAAACTTGGTTTGGTGGACCTGAATCAATGATATGAAGACCAGGTGGTGCCACATGATCTAGAAGAAGGGCATCATCTTCAAGCTTTAAAATCGGACCAAACTCAACATTTTTGTAAAATTTCAGCTTTTTTTCTGTCAGAATCAGTTTCTTCTTTCCATTTGGTTTGATTTTCTTTCAGGGACTTTACTGACCTAGGGGATCCCTTTATCCATTTTCCAGTTTCTCTATCCTTATTACACTCTCCAAAAACACAAGGAAACTTGCAGGAATTGGTTTGAAGTCCAGAAAGAATGCTATTCATTTTACAATCATTTTTCAACTTGAGTTTTTTCAAAGAACATTGCCACATTTGAATAGTTTTCAGCACAACCTATCACAAATCCTTTTTTTGCCCCTGTAGACATGAAGGATTGTTTTGTTTCTTCATTTTTGTTCACACAATTCAGTGTCATGATCAATTTGCCTTTTCCATTGTCTATACCAACTACCATTTCACAGTCCTTCTTTTCAATACTTCTCAAATCACAAATAAAGTTTACTAATCCAGTAATATCTTCACAATAAACAAAACTAGTTTTAAACTTGTCACCATCTTTATTTATAAATTCAATTCCTTCGGTGTTAATATATTGGTCTAGACTTCTTTTCCTGTTCCTGAGCTTTTCCTTTATTTTTGGGGTTATTATGTTTCTTCCAAATTCTTTTCTCATTCTTTCCAAAATTGCTAAAATTTGCCGGTCAGTGAGATTTCCAGCCTTAACCATGTGAAGAACTTCACTCTCTGAAAACTGAACAGTCTGAGTTTGGGAAGCTTCCCTCTTTTTGTGTATGGTTTTTAAATGGTGCGAAAGAGTAAATGTCATATTGCAAAGAGAACAAACTACTTTTTCCGCATTTTCATTGTGTTTCACCTTGATGTGTTCATTCAAACTTCTGGAACTTGAATATTCTTTTTCACATTTCTGACACTTGAAAGTTTTAACAGCATGGCTTTTCTTGTGTTTTATCAGACTTGCATGGATAAATTCTTTGTTGCACGCAAACATCACACGGATATAATTTCTTTTTGGGGACGGTGACCTCATTGTTATTTTCAAAAATGCATAATGAGCACCAAACTTGAGCTTTTATTGGTGTTTCTTTTTAATGTAAAAGGAAGTGATCTTCTTGTTTTATATCTATTATCACACTGAGTGCAGTCAAACATTTGTTTGTTTTCATTGTGCTGGTCTTTATTGTGAGAATAAAGAGATTCAGGCATAGAGAATAGAATATATATTAGAGGGGAATTTACTAGAAAAAAGTGTAAAACGGTCATTTTGTTGTACTGTTTCCATACTGCAGGTGTACTTCACATATTTATGCCATATAACCTTTTGGGCCCTGGAATATCATTTTATAGAAAATCTCAAATTATTGTTAAAAGAAAACCAAAATGAAATAGGCTGGTTTCATAATTGACCAATGATCATTTCACTTAGACTCTATGCCTTTCACTTTACAAACGATGATTTTCCGTTATAACTTTTGCCGGAATGGCAAAAAAAGATTATTGGTTTGGTAAAATTTTGGAGGGGAAGAAAGGAGATAGGGGGGAATGATGTAGATGAAGTTGATATGTTTGAAGGTGGGGGTGGTAGCTATCTATCTATAACCATTCATCTAACTTTCTCTCTCTTCTCTGCTATCTGGTTGTTTAATGAGCACTATGATTTATTGTTTATAATCCACGATCACATAGGTAGAACAAACTCGCTTAAAGTAAGCCAATTGCGAGAGGCTTAGTGGGATTTCTTAGCAACACTACATGATGGTGTGTGTTCTTTTTACTGGTCTGGCTTGTACTACTTAAAATCCTGGTTCGATTTCTGGGTAAAAATAGCAAATGACAATTTACAAGATAAACAAACATAGATCTAAATTGAATGATGAATTGATAAATTGATACATCATTAAATTAATAATTCTTGTTTTGGGATATAACCACCCCTAAACCAAGCCAACCATTTAAAACCACGCAGGTAGAGAAAAGATAGAAATCCAAGCACTAGATACAACTGGTGTATATAAAGGTTTTCTAAAAAGGCATTCATGAAACAATAATACATCATTAAATCATAATATTTTGTTTGCTAGTTGTCATTTGTCATGTAAAAAAGTCGGCAATAATATAAAACGTTTCTTTCTGATTTTATAAGTAAATTCCCAAACTGTAAGGATCCCAAATGAATGTTAACCAATGTTGGGATTGGAAGGATTGGGATTAGAATGAGGACTAGGAAGTTGGAATAGGTTGGACAGGGATAAATTGGGATTAGATAAAATAGGTTGGGAATTGGGATGGACATCAACTAAAGAAGAAGTTGGGTTTGGGATTCAATGAATGTGAGGATGTGAAAGGGTTGGTATATCGGGAGTTGGAGTAATTGGGAAGATTGAGTAATGAATAGATGTTCTAGGGGGACCACAGTATTGGAAAGAGAATCAGCAAGATATAGAAGTTCAGAACAGAGATACAGATATAATAAAATACGTGTAAAAGAATATGGAGAATATGTAGTTTAGTGGATACAAATGTTAATAATGGGTGAAGACGACATTTTGGAAGGAATTAGTGGATTACTGTTAAGTTGGGATAAGAGAGAGAAAAGAGTATAAAAATCATCATTAGAATCATTCAATACTCTGAAACAAACTATAAATCAAATGATGTTTTTTATTTACCTAATTCATTTTAAAGTTTATTTAACAGTTTAAAAAATTCGAAATTGAAATGAATAGTTTAGGGAACATACTGTATTAATGTACTCTACTGCATATAATTTGTGAACATTTACATGATTTGTAAACTCTGAACTCCCTTTCAGGCGGAAAGGGACTGAAAAAATTAATACCGAGAAATTCTTTAAATTCCCCTCTAATATATATTCTATTCGCTATGGATTCAGGCGATGCAAACTTTTTCTTGCACAGACTGCATGTCGGGCCAGATTTTTCACCTAGAAAAAATGCATGAAATCACATAAACAAATTCTCTAGAATTTGGTACTGAAATTTCCCAACAAATTCTATGATAACAGGTTCTTTGAATTGCAGGGAATTGCTTTCTGGAAAATTATCAAAAAATGTTAAATCTTAACTCTTCTACAAAACGAACACAAAATTCTTTTTTAGATTTTAGGTTAAAAATTGATTATTTACCATTTTCACACACATCTTCATGTTTGTCTTGCTGAATAGGATATCGAAATTTCCTTTCACACCCTTCAAATTTGCACTTAAACATTTTTTTCTAAATGATAATAAGCCAAGTTGAAACTTGTATGCTATAGGCAAAAACACAAATTCAGTAAGTGAACAGCTGACTTAAGTAAAATTGAGAGTTAGTCCATTCGACCATTAGTTCAATTGATATAGCAACATGATAATAGCATCTCATGTTTCAGTAAATTAAATGATACTTGAACAAAGTCAAGATTTATCATTGGTGTAATAAAGTACATTTGTACTTGTAAATATTGACACTTTGCGTTCAAATGTACATTTTGTAAACATATTTGCTTCGAAAAATATTTTTCTGAGTTATATAACAAAAATCTAAACAACTCTTAAGAAGTTAATCTTAAATGTCGTCTTTTATCTTACAACATATGCTTCAACAGTAGGAATTCAACTATATTCTAAATGGTGTCCCATTACCATATGTAGATGAATTTAAACATCTTGGAAATCTATTTCAATTTGATAATTCTATGTCCAGAGATTGTAATTTGAAATGTGCAAAGTTTATATCATTAATTTACTCTTTGAATCAAGCATTTCATTTTTCTGAACCTACAATGGTTGTTAAGCTTTATAACATATATGCATCTAGTCTATATGGTTCCAAGTTATGGGATTTGTTTAGTGTTAACACTGTAAAATTGTATACTTCTTGGAATACTGCTATTTGTATTTTAATTAGTTTGCCACTACAAACTCATAGGTACAGGGTGTCCCACGAAACATGACAGTTGGTGAATAGTTTAGAATGTCTTCTTCCATAATTTGTTAAGTTGTTTGATACAACTTAGACAATACAAATATTATATGGGAGTCATGTTATGGTAAAATTGGCTTGAAAGTAAAATAAATTTCGGAAAAAGATATTTTTAACTTAATAAAACTGCAAAAAGCCTTTAATATCTAATAAAGTATATGGAAGACGATTTTCATAACTATTTACCAACTGTCATGTTTCGTGGGACACCCTGTATTTTATTGAACAAATTCATTTAAAAACTATGTTGTCCAGCCAATTTGTATCATTTTGCGAATCTATGTGTAAAAGTCCCAAGCTCAGCATCTGACTATTGTTTAATTTATGCAAAAATGACCAAAGAACAAAATTATGTAAGAATTTATCTAATATTGCAAATGAAACCTATGTAGATAAATGTCCTTGAACAGGTCTCTAGTTAAGTCAAACATGATTTACGCGAATCCGGCTAAAATGCATGAATAATCCCAATGTTAAAAGATTTAGAAGAATTTAATTATGATGAATAGCTGTAATTATTGACGATATATGTAAAAACTAACTAAGTTTTTTTTTATCTTATTGTTTTCGACTATATATTAATTCAATATTTTATATGTTATATATCTCATTCCTCGTTGATTTTAAATTGTACCATTATAATTGTGTACGAATAAATAGAATAAATTAAAGGTCTCTCCAAAACTAACCTTTAAAACATCATTAGATTTTGTAAATATTCTCTCTTTTTAGAAGAGATCAATTCGTCCAATTATTATAAGTGTTTACTGCAGCAGTTTTTTTTATATCTTACATCATTGCTCACACATCATTGGTCAATATTAACACCTCATGTTGGAATTGATCATTGTTTACACCTCATGTTGAAGTTGGTCATTGTTAACACCTCATGTTGGAGTTTGTCATGTTTACACCTCATGTTGAAGTTGGTCATTGTTAACACCTCATGTTGGAGTTGGTCATTGTTTAAACCTCATGTTGGAGTTGGTCATTGCTAAAAACTTACACCTCATGTTGGAGTTGGTCATTGTCAACACATCATATTTGAGTTTGTCAAATTGTTAACACCTCGTGTTGTTCATTTCACCTCATTCTGGAGTTGGTCACAATGTTAACACTTACTGTTGGGGTTGGTCACATTGTTAATACCTCATTTTGGAGTTTGTCAAATTGTTAACACTTACTGTTGGAGTTGGTCATTCTTAACACCTCATGTTGGAGTTGGTCACATTGTTAACACCTCATGTTGGAGTTGGTCACATTGTTAGTACCTCAAGATAAAGTTGGTGTTTATTTACATCTCATGACTTCTATTTCAACTTTTAATTGAGGCTTTATCCGTGAGCATCTTCTCTTTGTACAGTATAAAACAAAAACAAAAAAAGTTTGCGGATTTTGAAATATTTGTTCGCGCATTTAATTTTTTTTACAAAAATAAAGAATTTAAAACACTTTTTAACAGCTTATGTTAGGTTTAGTCATTGTTAATACATCATGTGGGAGTTGGGCATTGTTTACACCTTGTGTTAGAGTTGGTCATTGTTTACACCTCATTTTGGTGTTGGTCACATTGTTTAAACCTCATGTTGGAGTTGGTCACATTGTTTACGCCTCATGTTGGAGTTGTTCACATTTTTTACACCTCATGTTGGAGTTGGTCACATTGTTTACACCTCATGTTGGAGTTGGTCATTGTTTACACCTCATATTGGAGTTGGTCATTGTTTACACCTCATGCTGGAGTTGGTCATTGTTTACACCTCATGTTGGAGTTGGTCATTGTCAACACCTCATGTTGGAGTTGGTCACATTGTTTACACCTCATATTGGAGTTGGTCATTGTTTACACCTCATATTGGAGTTGGTCATTGTTTACACCTCATGTTGGAGTTGGTCATTGTTTAAACCTCATGTTGGAGTTGGTCATTGCTAAAAACTTGTGTTGGAGTTGGTCATTGTTAGCACCTCATATTGGAGTTGGTCATTGTTTATACCTCATGTTGGAGTTGGTCATTGTTAACACCTCATGTTGGAGTTAGTCATGTTTACATCATTGGAGTTGGTCATTGTTTACACCATATGTTAGAATTGTGTAAACAATTTATACCGATGGTTTCAGTCAGCAAAAAAAAATTTTTGGATTGTTTTTTTGATTTTTTAACTATCATTTGTTTTACTGAAAGAATAATTTTTCGTGTAAACTACAGAAAAAAACTGTTTTATTGATCAAACAATTTTTCTGAACCAACGATTTTACTGAATGAGCGTTTTTAGTGAGAGAATGAACAAGATAGATGGAAAATGAAGATAATATTGAAAACGAACAAATGGGTAGTTCTAAGTAGGGTTTCCATTCGCAAAACTTTTGCGCAATTTTTGCGGAACAAAACGCAAAATTGTTCTTTCTTTGTGCAACAATTTGCGCAATCATTCGCAAAAGTCATTTCGCGCAAAATTGCCCTATTCCGCTTTTGCGAAACTCAATTTTTGCGCAATTCCGCAATTTCGTAAAAATCAAACGTGTGTGTGTGTTTCTTAGTATAGTATATGAATAAAAATCAATAAAGCAATGCACTGAGTTTCTCAAATATTCAACGCGTCGGTTTTTCTTACAATATATTTATATACAAAAGATACAAACTTTAAATCGAACGATACTAATACAAACGAGATATTGTGAATCTAATCAGATCTATCAAACAGGAGACATTTTACATTTTCATTTTCATCGTCTCACTTATACAAATTAAATATTGTTAATCAAATAGGATTCGTCAGATAGGGGAATTCTTCAAGGGAACCTTAATTCAAGGGAGCTGAATCACAACTGTCTTTTTTCCCTCTATTTCGCTCCACCCTTAGTTCGCATTCTACCCCACGCCCTGTGAGCTGGCCGGCCAGCTCCCCAGCTCCCGGGCTTGGAGATAACGGATTTCTCCGCGTGGCTTGGGTTAAATATAGAGACCAAACATAAACAAGAAAACCCGTTAAATATCAGTAAAAGGTGGGGGGGGAGGCAAAATGGGGTTGAGTGCGAACGAAGGGTGAAAATAACTGACAAACAAAATGCTATTTACAGTCGCAGGAAAGATCAAAACATCATTTTCCTGCTACATTAGAACTCAATTCTGGAAAAATCTTGTTTTGGAATGTCTTCCTATTGGTCACTTTTACATAATTGACCAATGACAGTTAAGAAGAGTTCAAATCTCACCGGCGCACACCTTATATATTAGTGCTGAGGCCTGGCGGCGAAGCTGGGTGGATTCTTCAGGCTGGTTACTTTCTTGCATTATTTTAAATAAGATTAAAAAGATTTCTTGATTAAAAAAAATTTAAGAATCTAATTCATACTTGATTAGGCAAAGCTTTGAAGGGTCACTTGAAATTATTTAATAGGATTAAAATATTGCCATGTTTCACAATCTCTAATGTCTATTTTATTAATTTTGGTCCCTTAATTTAAACTTTTTGTAACTGGAAGTAACAAATTGAGTGTATAGTATAATCATTATCATACTCGTATGTTAATATTTTTTTCTGTATGGAATAAATCTTCAGTTGTTTAATTCTAAGCTTAGAATATCAATTTTTGACAATTTGCCTAAAAAGTTACATTTTGCGTAAAACATTTCCGGTTTTGCGCAAATAGCGCAAAAAAAAGTGCAAACCGCGCAAAACTCATTGCGTTTCATGCGCAAAAATAGCGCAAAAGTTCGCAAAAAAAATTTGCACAAAAATAGCGCAAGTTTTGCGCAAAAGATTTAGCCATTTCGTGGAAACCCTAGTTCTGAGTTCACAAATAATGAATCAACATAATGACAACTATCTGAGGACACCTAACTCAAGGGCTTTATCCAATTCTGAAGCAGTCTGAAAAGTGATGAGGCTTTATATACTTTTAGTCACAACACCATTACAGTTTGTTCCAATTTAACAGCGTATTTCCTTTCATCTAAACACTAAAATCTCAGCAATTTCTTTGCTTTATGAGATTATCAATTCTCAGAAAGATTTCTCCTGACTGATATTACCATGGATCCATAAACTCCAACTCTGATGTCAAAGAACCTCACAAAAAGCACAACGAAAATCTGCGCATGTTCCAACAACTGAAAACATTCGCTGTTATTGTACAATGCAAAATTTGCACCCTATAAGAAAATAAAAGGTAAAAGGTATCAAACAAATTTACATTTTAAAGCTATCGTTCTTTGTTCGGGTTTACATTTATCTCCTCTCAGGTTAAAAAAAATATTTTTTGACTTTAAATAGTTTTGTTTTCATGGTTGACTTTCAGTTGGCATTAGATGTTTTGTGTACATGCAGATTTTTCTGAATCCATGGTGATATTAGAGTGAGTCCCTCCAACCTTGCTCTGCCAGCTAGCCTCCCCACATCAAATAAAAAGCGAAGCAGTGTTCTCTTTGTGATAATCTGTTCTCCGACATTTGTACGGTTCAAACCTCAACAGAGCTATCGTATATTATTTATGAGAAGACTAGATGGTTGAATAGTCACTTATATATTTTGTTAATAGGGATACGAAATACAAATGGTCTCAGCCATTAAACAGATTTACTTACCAAAAATTAGATAGAAATTATGATGAAATGACCTTTTTCTTCCAAGAATGCCAACTATCAAGTTCATTTCATCCACTTTTTTATTCAAGATTCACAAGAAATTTCAGAAAGTAAAAATTACTACAAACCTCTGGGTTAGATTTTGTTATCTCTGGTTTTTTATTAAATTTAATCCTCATTTTCAATTCAAAATATCCCTGGACTACTGTGGGAAGTAGGTAAGATGAATTTGTGATTTTTTTAGTTTTTAGCCAAATGCCCACTGGGGTTTTTTTGCATCGTTATTATAGTTGCATGGAATCTGACGTTTTAATGTCAGAGAAATCATTTTAGACATCGAAAAAAATATTTCAAAAGATTACATGTTGAAGATTTCATTTTCTTGGAAATTCCATGCTGAATTCGAATTAGAAAACAATTTTGCCAATCCAAAATAATATGTTTATTGTATTTTAAAATGTATTTTAGAAAATATATTTTTCTGTGAAGTCAATATTTTGCAAAGAAAAACTGGTTTTAATGGGGATAAGATTTGATTAACTTATTAAGGAAGCGATTTTTTATTTTGATCAAAATATGACAAATTATGATTATGTCTTTTTTGTATCTCGAACCTTTAATGGATGGATATTTGTCCAAAAACCTGTTTTAGGCCTAAATATAGATAATTAAGGACAATATTTTTTCTCTGAAACTTATTCAGATTTGAATTTTATGTAAAAATTAGCTTAAAGCAATTAAGATTTTGAAAAATCTTTAAAAATCAACTTGAAGGGGGTCCGGTGGCAATGGGGTGGGGGGGGGTGTATGCACCTTTTGAGTAATGATTATACAGTTAACCCTAAACAGGCTGAAGGGGGAAGGGGAATTTGATGCCCCCCCTCCTCTAGTTTTTTTCCCTTGGCACTGCTATTTCGTTGTGTTCCCTTTAATTCCTATCCCCAGGAATGACGCCCAGTCCTAGGTGTACCAAGATGTTAGGTACTTGCCTCAAGTGGCAACTTCCTAAGGGTATTTTCCCAAATGGCAACTTCCCAAATGTGCAATTTCCCAAGCGGCAAATTCCAAAGTTTGCCCCAACCTGTTCTAGCCACGGCGCTTGGCTCCTTAGCCCATCCTAGCCGAAGCGCTTGGCCCCCATTGTAGCCTGTGGCGCCTCAAAGGCCTAACCTAACCTTTGGAAAGTTGGTTCTTGGGAAATTGCTCATTTGGGAAGTTGAAACTTGGGAAAAATCCTTTGGGAAAGTGCCTAACAAAGTGTACCAATATGGATTTTAATTTAGTGATAACTTTAGCATCATCTCACATAGATTTCACTGGAAGGGGTCATTCCTTCACCGCACCGTCCCAGTTTGCTTTACTGAATCTGTAAATGTACTTTAATTCTCTAGCTGGGTAAAAGTCGGTATCATGTGCCTTGTGCAACTATATGGTAATTGAAAATCTGATCAAGCTGATGAAATATGCATAAAGTCATAATTATTGAACTATAAATTAAAGCAATCTTACTGAAAACAATACTAATAGTAATGCTTTGCACAGTATTTACAGTTTATAGTTTTTATTTTAGATCAAAATGATTATTCACAGATGGAAATTTATTTTTTTTGTCCCTTAAAAGGTTCGTTAACCCATATAAAAATAAATATTGCTACCATATTTGGGATTGGGAACATTTTTCAAGGATCACAGGTAAAAGGTGTAAAGGATACCATTGTAAATATGAAATGGTCTTAAAGTCACTTGAAATTATACTTTTAGCGCCTGTAACACCTTGTTAGACAAAAACTGGTTTAGTTAATCCAATAAGAAATAATACCACATACTACAAATAAGTCCTTTAAACTCTTTGATTCGTTTGCAAGAACAGTTTTTTTCTGACTGATATTTTGTCAATTAAAAAGTGGTAAATTCAGGGGCATAGTGGGGGGGCCTGTACCCCTGTGCACCCCCTAGACATGCACCCCTTAGAGCCAAAGGTAGGCTCCAATATATAAACTACTAATATATTCGGATTTTTTTTTCTTTCTTTCAAATTGACAATGTCACAATTCAAGGGCGTATACAGAAATAAATGTAGGGGGGGGGCAAGATTTGTGCGAAGCGCAAAAAATTTTTTTTGCCCCCCCCTAGGAGCTCTTAGGGGGGGGCAAAATTCGAACTGTAAATTCATAACACTTGGCTTCTTGGATATCAGGCATAAGTATAAGATACTTAAAAGGCACACATACAGTCCAAATAATTACCTTCTAAGCATTGTTTCTAAAAAATCGACATTTTATTATACTTTTATAGGTATATTTAGTATTTAAACTAGAGATAGTAAAAGACATTTTTGAAAATAAAAACTTAACTTAAACTTAAATTCTATGAGATGAAAAGAAGTACAAAGGTCCAGAAAATAATTATGACTTGTAAAAGTTTCTGTTGTGAAAAAAAAGTAGGAGTACAATTGCTGCAATCTAAGAATGAATGATAACTCAAGGCTTATAATTAACAGTATTTGATTCATGATAATTAATTATCAGCAATTCACAGATACCAGTCACAACGGCAACTTTTAACAGACTCACATCACTACTAAACAAGACTAGCATATAATGTTAAGTGTGTGAGCTGTACAAATGTATGCAGACTGTGTGTTCTCTGAACCCAACTAAACTCTGTGTACTCTGTGAACTTAAAAGTTAAAATTAGGTTAGGTTGGTTAGGTTAACTTGGTTACAGCATGAGCACTGCACTGTAATTATATATATTTTAAAATTTTGATTTTTTATAATAATCATGAAAAGCATTTGTGTTTGTGTTCTTCACTCTTCAGTTAAGATTTGAAAAGTGTGAAAGGCTTGCAGAATTCTAGGGGGGGGCTACGCCCCCCCCCTTTACAAGTCTAGGGGGGGGCACTGCCCCCCATGCCCCCCCCCCTGTATACGCCCTTGTCACAATTTGTCCATTTTATGATACTTCCTCGAATCCTTTCTTGTACCTTAATCTTATTTACAATATTTTTTTTTTTTTTGCTGGGTTTCATTTAAAATCCATTTCATTCTCTCAGAGCAAGATATTTGAAGCAGAGTTTTACTAAGCTATAAATAATACTGTCCCCTATGACCCACTATGCTTCTGGGTAAATTACTTTTTCTGTTGTTGTGATACAAAATACATAAATTCCGTACATATGCTATGGTATAGCAACAAGTTTCTGCTGTACTTTTATTTTAGCAGAAACTGTAGAAGTACTGTGCCAGTGTACAATCTACATTAGTCCTGTTTTAATAATCCTATTTTAGTTCTCTCTAACAAAATGAACTCCTCAAATCAATCCAGTCAAGAAGACAATGATGTTTGCAGTCTTGAAAGGTAAAAAGATCACAGATAGGGTTGCTAATCAATTTTAAAAATGAGTGAAAAACAATCGCCTTTTGTTTAATGTTTTGATTTTTCAAAACAAACCATATCATAGTTTTTAGAAAAAATGTAGTCTTTCAAAGGAAAAAAACAAGATTAATTCAATCTTCATTTTGTATCCAGAAAAGGGTATACAATTCAACTAATGGAGTGTCCTTTATACATAATTATAATTTGCCAATCAGAAGCTGGGAAATTTTAAATTTTGATTGCCATTCAATGAGAGAACTCTCATTGGAGGGAAACTTAAAGCTAAGAAAAAGAGCAGATTATGCAGGAAATTAGGAGTGTCCACATTGGATATTCTGATTTAGCACATGCAATTGGGATTAAGGGTATCCAATTCTGAAGTTCATCTTTCATAAAAGTGAGCCATTCCCAATCACAGAGTATACAAAATAGTTTCCAATATTTTCTCATCAAGTTTGTTCCAAAATAACCTATGTGAACCTTTCCATTCATTAAACCCAAATGTTTGAAGAAATCTCCCCCTAAATGCAATGCAGTGCTTAGTGTGACATGCTGAAAAAAATTTAATTTCCAAAAGTTTTTAATAGTTTTACATTCTTAAAAGCATCTATAAAGGATCTGTAAGACCTTTACAGATCCACATTCATCTGGAAAAAATTGGAAACCCTAGTCTACAATAGTAATAATATTAAATAATTTACAAATTCTGTAATTCTGTCCTTTAGCTTTACCCCGGATCCTGTTATGGCATTGGCTTTCCTCATCCCTTCCCTCTTTTCAAACCTGTCAGCAGGTGTTATCAGACTCTACAGGAATTCTATTCCATTCGCCAAGATGAACATTATCTTTATCATCAACTACTACATAGTGGAGATGTTCAATTTGTATTTATCTCTAGCTGTAAGTTTTTACTATTAACTTTGAAAATTGTAAACAAGAAACTTAATGATTAATTGAAAATGCATGCTCAATCATTTTATGTTACTGAAATGAGATCGGTTTTTCAAAAGAAAGAAGTATGATATTGATTTTTTTGTAGGCTCTCAGTGGCATATGGGCATCAATCATCTGTAAACTACCACTGTTTCTTGGAACTATGGCGATGAAAAGTATATATTGGGTCGGATTAAACATAGTAGGACTGAATATAGTCCAGGCTGTCCTCAGGATGCTTATGGTTCTCAAGGTTATTTATTACAAAATTGTTTTGTCATAATTAAATAAAATCTTTCTCTTCCAGGTATGACAGTGTCTTAATTATCAAATGATCAAGATTTAGTTATATTTCAGTTTGACCGAATGATGGAACTAGAACCAGAGCAAACATCTAAACAACTGTTACTGGCAGTCCAACTTATCTACATACCCACAACTATCATCAGCACAGTAGAAGATCTCAAAACAGGTGTAAAATAGTGACATTTTGGATGTTACCTTGTTCTTCTTCTGGTAAAAATGTTTAGGACGTTAATTCTAATTTCATTCTTTGAAATCAAAATTCATTGTTTAGGGTTCATTTCTTCTTTTGTTGGATACCTTGTTGGATCAATACCATCCTCTGGCCATGATATTGCCTTGTACTTAAACGCTGTAAACATCATGATTGCACTAACTGGCACAGTATTTGCCTATAGCTTCAACACTCAGTATCTAAAGAGAAAGCATGCCCTGATAATTCGTCATGAGATTGCTCCTCCTGAAAAGAATCTGATCAGCCTAAAGAAACTGATTGTTGGAGCACTTGCATTTGCACTGCTTATTCTGGCTTTGATCAGAATTCAAACTCTAGTCCCTCCATGTAGCAGACAAACAACCCAGCCCTTGTTAGCATGCTACATTGTAGTAGGTGTTCAGCTCTTTTTTTCCAGGAATGAGATTGCATGGAACCACTTTAAGCAAGTTCTTAGAATTAAAAGAGATAATCTTGAATTTTCATCTTTTAATTTAAGACAAATGTTTGGAAGAGGGAACAAGGTCTCTATAGTTGCTTAAACTGACAGCAAGGATAATTTCAAAGGGCCCTTCATGCAAATATGAAAAAGTTCTATTTACAAGTTTACCAATATGTTTGATCTATAATGAAGAAGATTTCCATATTCTTGTTTCGTTTAACTATATTGTCACATTAATTATCAAATTAAGGTTTCATCATTTAAATTCAGTCATTGCAGCATTGCCAATGCCATCTTTTCATGGAGGGCCACTTGAAATTACAATTAAAGTCCCTATAAGGTGGAAGAAACTGATTATAATGAACAAATGTCATGGGATCTCAACTTTCAACCAATCTCTACTTATTATACTTCAAGAACTAAAAGACTATTATTGAGGACAAACTAGAAACTAGAAAGATTGACTAATCAACAATAATCTGTTCACATACTTGATATTGTAGACTTTCCACCTTTAAAATGCTTGTTTAAATACTAGTTTTTACTTCAACGTATGATTCATGTCCACTTGCTTTAAGCTTGACACCATTTCAATTTTGTAAATAATCAAAAATTATTTCTTTTTGAATATTTGTTCAAGTAATAAACTTTTTTTTTAAAAATTACCAGCAAATATGGAATAAACCAACAGCAATTCAACTAAAGGACCTGGAAATTTAATTTTAGACAAGATATGGATTTTGTAGTTAAAGTTGAAAAATCTGGGGACTTAAATGTGTTGTGATATAGTTTGTTAAATAAACTAAAATTACTGAAAAACTGCATAAAAGTTTATGTAAATTATCATCAAAAATATATGTAAAGTTATTTTGTTAGGAAACTGCATAAAAGTTTATGTAAATTAGCATCAAAAATATATGTAAAGTTATTTTGTTTCAATTCTAAAATAGAATAAACTAAAATTACTGGAAATTGCATAAAAGTGTATGTAAATTATCATCAAAAATAAATGTAAAGTTATTTTGTTTGAAAACGGCATTCAAGTTTATGTAAATTATCATCAAAAATATATGTTAAGTTATTTTGTTTGGAAACGGCATTAAAGTTTATGTAAATTATCATCAAAAATATATGTAAAGTTATTTTGTTTGGAAACTGCATATAAAAGTTTATGTAAATTATCATCAAAAATATATGTAAAGCTATTTTGTTTCCATTCTAAAATAAAATAAACTAAAATTACTGGAAATTGCATAAAAGTGTTTGTAAATTATCATCAAAAATATATGTAAAGCTATTTTGTTTGGAAACGGCATTAAAGTTTATGTAAATTATCAATAAAAATATATGTAAAGTTATTTTGTTTGGAAACTGCATAACAGTTTATGTAAATTATCATCAAAAATATATGTAAAGTTATTTTGTTTCAATTCTAAAATAGAATAAACTAAAATTACTGGAAATTGCATAAAAGTGTATGTAAATTATCATCAAAAATATATGTAAAGTTATTTTGTTTGGAAACGGCATTAAAGTTTATGTAAATTATCATAAAAAATATATGTGTAGTTATTTTGTTTGAAAACGGCATTAAAGTTTATGTAAATTATCATCAAAAATATATGTAAATTTATTTTGGTTGGAAACAGCATTAAAGTTTATGTAAATTATCATCAAAAATATATGTAAAGTTATTTTGTTTGGGAACGGCATTAAAGTTTATGTAAATTATCATCAAAAATTTATGTAAAGTTATTTTGTTTGGAAACGGCATTAAAGTGTATGTAAATTATTATCAAAAATATATGTAAAGTTATTTTGTTTCAATTCTAATGTCGTTCGAAGAGTAAGTTATAACTAATAATAGTTGTTCAACATTTAGGCGGAAGGTCCTTCCATTCAATCCCTGACAAGAATTTAATTTTTTATGTGAAGTTGAAAATTCTTAGGATCCATAAAATTGTGTTGTGACAAAGTTTGTAAAATAAACAAAAATTACTGGAAACTGCTTAAAGTTTATGTAAATTATCATCAAAAATATATGTAAAGTTGTTTTGTTTCAATTCTAAAATAAAATAAACTAAAATTACTGGAAACTGCATAAAAGTTTCTTTTACTTGATGTTTGGAATCCGCTGGAGTAATGGACTGATAAGGTACAGATTGAAAAAATGTTTTTCAAACCATAGAAGAGTTAGCAGATCTCGATTATCAGAGCGAATTTAACAATACTACAAAACAGATATGGGCAGAGATTTCAAATACAGGGATATACAGAATATCTCTTCCAATTAAGTTCGAAAAAATTTGTAGGTCTCCGAATTCACCAAACTCACGCATTCTATCTAACCAGTCTTCAATGGGTTCATCTTTATTAATCCAGATTATTCTCTCTGTTTCAAGTTCTTCTAGAAGGTTGAGGACTACAGCAGATCTAACAGATTTATGACAGTTATAAGGTGTACCTGGATCTAGTCGAAAAAGTTGATCAGCTAAACTGGGAAACATACAGTTTCCATCAGGAGTTATTGGTTGAGTTAATGAGAAAAAAATCCTGTTTTTGATAATCTCTGTTCAGCCTTTTTCCATCCTTCTTGAATTTGTAATAGTCCACCGGATTGCTGCCCAGACTTAGATAAATCAGATATAACAATCGGGACTATTACCCTTATTTGAACTATCCTTGTTTGGTGATACATCTATATTTAGATAAATTTACTTAGAATTGCAGCAGCAACCGAAGTTGCAGTTATTGCAACTGATAATTCTGACAAACTAGATCCACTATCTTCCATTAACCTTCGTTTTCTCAATATATCTCCTGTTTCAATATTTTCTCTTAATGTTTCGATTATTTGTGGGTTTTCAATATTACAAATACTTTGCCTATCTCCAGGAACAGGAATCTGCCTTTTGTGTTTTCGTTTCCAGGTTTCTTTTTGTGTGGATTTTTACCCCATCGATAATAATGGTTTTAGTTCCATCCTGCGCAATTTTAGAGAACTCATGTCCAGGAAGACTTGGTCAAGTTTTTACAATATAATGAAAGCTCTTAATATGGTTGCTGAATAATTACTGGAGTAAACAATGTGTATAAAGAAAAAGTGTATACTGCATGGTGACCGCCAACTTGTATATATAAGAATTTTTTTAATTTTTCAAATGTTATTTATTTATCTATTCACAAATATTTGTAAACAATATCTTCCATTTCATTTAATACATTTAAAAAATTTATGTCTTATCTTTAATCATAATCTTAATAGTTTTAATTTTAGAATAGTAGCGAATTTAGCCTTGGTTGCGTTTTTATAGGCTAGAGTTTTTATAGATACTCCGTTTCTCCTTGATCCTCTTGATTTCTCCTAGTTTCTTTCATGGTTTCTCATGATTTCTTTGCTGGTTTCTCATGGTTTCCTTCTGGTTTCTCCTAGTTTCTCTCCTGGTTTTTCCTGGGTTTTCCTGGTTTCTCCCAGTTTCTCTCGTGGTTTCTCCTGGTTTCTCCTGGTTTCTCCCAGTTTCTCTCCTGGTTTCTTGTAGTTTCTCCTGGTTTCTCCTGGTTTCTCCTGGTTTCTCCTGGTTTTTCTTGGTTCTTCTTGGTTTTCCTCTTGGTTTCCTCCTGGTTTCCTCCGGTTTCCACCTGGTTTCTTCATGGTGTCCTTTTTACAATGGTTTGCAACTGTTTACAACTGGATTTCTCCTAGGTTCTCTGCTCTTTTCTCCTGTTTTCTCCTGGGTTACTCCTGGTTTCACCTTTGTTTCACCTTGTTTCTCCTGGTTTCTCCTGGTTTCTCCTGGTTACTGCTGGTTACTCCTGGTTTTCCTGGTTTTCCTGGTTTCTCCTGTTTTCTCTTGGGTTCTCCTGGTTTCTCCTGTTTTCTCCTTGTTTCTCCTGGTTTATTCTGGTATCTCCTAGTTTCTCTTGAGTTCTCCTGGTTTTTCCTGTTTCTCTTGGTTTCTTCTTGTTTCTCTTATGGTTTCTCATGGTTTCTCTGCTGGTTTCTCTAATGGTTTCTCATGATTTACTCCCGTTTACAACTGGATTTCTCCTTGTTTCTCCTGTTTTCTTGTGGCATGCCCCCCCCCCCTTTATATAAATTGATGTATCTTTTTTTGTTTTGTTTGTAGGTTGGTCACTTGAATCCCAGAGTTTTACACATGTATTTTGAAAAGTAATAAACTGAACTGCCTGTGTTTTGGGAAAAAATAAAAATTTTAAAATTAGCTGTTTTTCATTGTTCGAATGTTATTAATTATATTTATGAATAAAACCCTCAAACTGGCTCATTTGGGCTGTTCCGAGCCTACCGTTTAGGCCGTGCTCCTGTGAACTACAACTCACAGGAGCCCAGCCCTTGTGCGCGCCTACGCACAGGAGCAGGCCCCCTGTGCGGTACAACTCACATACAGTCATGGTATGTGAGAAAAACCGAACAAAGTTATTCAGGGCCATCACCGTGTGTGCAAAGTAGCGCACACAGGTTGGATTGTGTGTGAGATCTACTAACAAGATGTGAGATACTTTTCACAGAATTTACTCTCCAACTAACATGAAGTTAAATAACAGTATGTGCGATAGATTGCAACGGTATGAACTATTTTCCTCTATGAGTTTCTAGCAGTGTAAAATATGATAATTTTACTCATTCTACATATTTGTCATATTTTCATCAAGATTATAAATTGAAATTAATCTATGAGAATGTTCCATATAAAATATTTTGATTAAATATTACAATTGATGCATAATGATAAACATCTTAGACAGGATTTAAGTTTTAAAAGCCGGTGATGATATAAAAAAGATCAATGTTCTAAAAAGTGATGACGGATTGTAGAGAGCATGAAGAATGGAAGAAGAAGAATCCAAACTGGAAGCCTTTTTCCTGTTATAATTGTGGCCAACCTGGACATATTTCTCCGAAATGCAAAGGAGAGAGACGGAGCAATGGAGGAAGAGGCAATAGAGATTATTGAGCGACCTGGACTTTGCGATTGAGTTGTATCATGTAAAGTATCTTGTAAGACATAACCTGATATTATTGAGCAACCTGGAGTTTGCGATTGAGTTGTATTATGTAAAGTATCTTGTAAGACAGAAACCTGAGATTATTGAGCGACCTGGAGTTTGCGATTGAGTTGTATCATGTAAAGTATCTTGTAAGATAGATACCTGAGATTATTGAGCAACCTTGAGTTTGTAATTGAGTTGAATCTTGAAACATAGATACCTGAGAATATGGAAGTATATGCCTGGATTGGTACCGTATTACAGAACTGAATAGATCTATGCCTCATGTATTAACGAGAGGGATTGAGTTGTATCATGTAAAAGAACACATGTGCATCTTGTTTCTTAAAAATCTGTTAATAAAAAGTGGGTGTGGCCATAGCGCTCCGCCCACTTTATCAGATTTGTATATAAATATCTATTTAAGATTTAAAATCTCAAAAAAAATTAAGCCTTTTGAAAAGAAACGAAGGCAATCAGAGCAATTCTAATATTTAAGAAATTTGAACAACCCTGAAGGATTTTTGAAAGAGGTGAATATTATAAGTTAAAGGGTATCATGGAGGAGTAATGGGTAGCAAAGTTTTTTCAAAAAAAATTTCTCTGATTTAGTTTAAGTTCACACGGGTTCTCACACATTTTCGATGGGCATTAAGATTCTAGCTCCCATTTTGAGCATTGCTTTGAGGTACAACTTTAAAATTTAGCAGGTAGGAAGGTAGGTACACACTCCAAGAATTAGAAACTAAATTGTCGAAGCTGTAAGTCAAAAACTTTTAAAGTTATTAGCGACAGAAGTTGAGGAGCTAGAATATACCAAAGCCTGTAGGAATTTGTTTATGTTAACCACAATAAAACTAAATGTCGTCTTAAACGGTAGATTCATCCTCAAAAAATAGGGTAATGTTCGTCCATGCGCAACAACCTCCCTACTGAACTTCTGACCTACTAACTTTCGGACCTACTGCAATATAGAACCTACTTCAGCTGTTTATTTTTGAAATAATTTGAGGGTTAGGTTAGGTTAAGACAATTTCTGAGCCGATCGCTGCAGCTAGACCAGGCTATGGGGCCTCGAGAACCTCGGCTATGATAGGCTACTGGGCTGGGCGCTGCGGCCACAAGTCCATCTAGCAGCTGTAAAACCACGTGCTAGTAGGTCGTGTGTGTAGTATAGCAGATTTGTTGTAGGTCAGAAGTGGAGTATAGCGGATTTGCGTAGATCGAAAGATACACCATCAAAGATAGACGTTCTTGGGACTACAGACTGAGACAGAGTGTCGAGTTTCAAATGATCCTCGATTTAAAAAGTGGCGTGTCCGATTCACATTGGTATCTTTTAAATCTTTATTTGAGAAACAATAAAGAAAATATGTGTTTTGTGTACAAACAATTCTTTGGTTTAATATAGTGATACCTATATCTTGGTTATATGATACCTACTATGTAGGAAACTGTAATCCGTAGGATTTTTGTCTGCTACAGGGTGTCCCACGAAACGTTTATTTTGTGAAAAAATCTTTTTCTCAAGTATATTTTACTTTTAAATGAACTTTACTACAGTGATAACCAGAAAACTCTGGAATAGGAAATCGACTTTTAGACTCAATGTATTTCATTAAATAGTCCAATGAACACGAGGCAGAGCATGTGTCCAATGTAAACAGACCCATTTCACTTAATAAGCTCCACCTTGAGTCTAAAAGTCGTCTTCCTATTCCTGAGTTTTGTTGGTCTTACTTTAGAACACTTAATAGGCAGTTGTTGACAGATAACAGCAACACACTAGATAAACTTGAACAATAGGCCCGTCGGAATTCTGGTGGGGGATATTTATTTTCCCCGGACAATTCTTTCCCGGTTGGCCGCAAATACACACAACAGAGTAACCCCCGTCTCAAGGAAATCGATAACAAAAGCTTAATTTCCTAAAAAATAACATAAATTACAGGTCATGGTTACTTGTACAATGTTATAATGAACATTAATAATAGAAAAAATCTTACGATTTATTTAGGTATGATAGAGGGGAAACTTATTGTTGATCAGTATTGAAATACGTTTTTAAACTTCTGAAAAAAATTACAGTTGAATATTTAACGAAATTCACAAATGCTTTATATGAAAATATTCTTGCTTATCTTTAATGATTTCACAATAAACGAAAATGTTTTAAGCTCCGTGGGACGGAGTACAAAGAGAATGCGGGCTGAAATTATTTGGTTTGGTTTTCTCCGAGAGGAGATTTAAGTTGAAGACGACATTACCCAGAGGTCTTAATGTTAATGGTTAACAGCAGTATATTTCAGAGACAGATTACTTCATAGACGAATTATCTTTCTATCAAAATGAATTTTTGAGTGCCGTTGTGACTTTTTAGCATCCAGAACAAGCTGTACAACATAAATTGGATCATTTTAGGCAAAACAGGACAGTACACCAAATGATTCAGGAAGATTATTGTGTCTTTACAATGTCTATGATTTTTTAATCTATAAAATGTCTTTCAATGATGGATTATACTTCCTCTGCATTCCTGTAGGACTGTCACGCAAATCTGCCCCCTTTAGTAAGAGTAAATTCAACCTATATAAAGCATAAAGTCTGACTGCGTCAACTTTGTTGTACCGGCTAGTTCTGTCCATAGAGCTAGGTACAGTAAATCTGGGACCAGAAAGGTTGACCCGGCTCGGAAATTCAAATGTTCTACGGCTGCCCGTGCGGTAAGATAAAAGCATTCTCTTCAAGATAATGTAGAAAATCATATTTAATTGACTTTTCCTCATTCAATATATGGGTTCTTAATGGAAAACATGAAAAGCCCCGGGTGCAGAAAATGACCAGTTCAAATCTGGGAATGAGTTCATTGCATCTTATTCCATCATAAATATAAAACATAAGTACACTGTAAAATTGTATATTTTTATATAAAATAGTACTTTTTATAACGTCTAATATATCTTTTTACAAACAAATACAAATGCTTTTTTAAAAAGAAAAAACTGTTGAGGATCATGCCCGAGTTACACCGGTACAACTTTTACTGGTTTTTAACTTGTAGTTTTGTTGTTGTGTTCAATTCTAACAATTTTCCTACATTGTCTCTGTGGCAGAAATCTGCATAATCACTATTATAAAAAATCCACAAATGATCAGTTTTCATAATCATAAACTTTAATATATAATTCAGACTGTTGAATTCCCAATTATTTTTCCATTTTTCATCACAGTAGGATTAATTAGAATAGTAAATTTAATTCAACTTTTTTATTTGATTTCAATGAAAGATTTCGAAATAAATTTAAAGGTTAAAGGTTAAGGTAAAATAAAAGGGGGGTATAGGCTGAAGCCTTAAAATTTTTGGGAGTTAATCGTGACAAAATATGTGATGGTATTAAAATCAAAGTTAAAATAGATCATATTCAACAAATACGAATCGGAAAATAACGATAACCCAGAGGCGCCTAGAAATTTTAAATACGCTCCTATAATAATTTGAATGTTATAAATCTAATTTTTAGGTTACCTTAAAAAGTATACATTGTACTTTTGTTGACAATTTTTTTAACTGCAAGGGTGTCTTTTATAGGGCTGGGCAAGTTCAAACTTTTTTAAGCTGTTTTGTTAACGGTTATTTCCAACCGTTTTAAAAATAACATCTCAGGTAGCCGTTAGTTTTAGAGGGTAAGAAGGAAACTTAGCGGTATTTTAAAAAGTTTCCGTTAGTTAACGATCTGAATTTTATTAAAAGCGTTAACGGAAAATTTTCAACAACCATTAATGGCTCTAGCTGTTAATGGTACCGTTATTACATAATTAATGGTTCATGAAACCGTTAATGGTTGTGAACACAGAAGACGACATTTTAAAACATCATAGCAGGTAAAAATGTGTTTTTACAAGTTTCACGCCATTTTCAGCAGATAAAAACAAAAAAGTCTTTTTCGTTTTGTTTATAACCGTTATTTTTTTCAAAAACAACTTATCCGTTTCGTTAACAATTTAGAAATTAATAGTTTTTGTCGTTAGTTAACAAGCTCTTCTGTTAATTTTCGAAGACCTCCATTTCGTTATAATGAAACTTTGCCCAGCACTAGAGTCTGCTCCCAATATTTCAAGGATTTTAGTAGGCAGAGACACCTAGCTACCAAAAAATTGTCATAATTGTATAATTGAATAATTGTTTAACGTATAATTTTAAAGGTAACCTAAAAATGTAAGATTGTAACATTCAAATGTTTAGAAGAGCATACCTAAGATTTCTAGGCACTGCTGGGGAATCGCAATTATCAGATGTGTTCCGTATTTACTGAATATGATCAGAGCTGAAAACTTTAGAATGGTGGATATTGAGATTAATACTTGATCCTCTCTTTTTCTTCATATCGAGACTAACCTAATCTTGAACTTGTATCCTGAAAAGTGTATAAAATTCAACCAATCGGAGTCGCGTATATGAAGCCGATAAATTTGAAATTTTGCGCGCCATTTAAGATTATATACAGAAACGGGAGTGACTCTCTAAATTAAAAAAACCGGTTTTTGATTTTTCTCTACTATATTCTAGAAATTCGGTTTAAGAAGAAAATCAAAAGTGTGTCCATTGGATACTCAGATTTAGTAATTGGAATTAAAGATATCTCATTCTAAAGTTATCAGATCTGTTTAAACTTTGATTCCAATACCATGTCACGTAAATATGACTTTTGGTATAACCTGAACACAGTTTTATATCGAGTAGACAGGGACATCATATAAAACTAATATTGGTCACGAACTCCTAAAATTAATTAGGATTTAGCCTATATACCCTTTCATTGTACTTTAACAGTCCCTTGACTTGTAAATAAAAAACAAAACATTTTTTTTACACAGCAAAAACATAAAAATTAGAGAACCTAATTTTCATTTTATCATTTTGTTTTACATCACATAATTCAATTTCTTTTAACAATTTCTATTTATTTAAAAAACAAAATTATTCTGTGCCTTGGCTTTCTTGCAATAACTTTCTATAGATAACATTTAGAGCAGTCAGAAGGGCTGGGGCCGGTCATTAACTTTTTTCCTATCCGTTATTACATTAGAGTTAATTGAAATTTATGTTACGGATTAGTGATTTATGTAACCATTTGTTTTTAACTTATTCTATTCGTCTATTGACATGAGCATCCTTTATTTTTCAAAACATTGTCAATGAAACATTGATCACCTCAAGCAGTTAATGGGATATCCAGTTCGTTAAAGGGATGTAAGGAAAATGTCAATTGACCCTCCATGAAAAGATGGCATTTGATGCTTGATTCAAAATTGAAACCTTGGTCCTTTTCCTGATCAATAATGTGGAAAAGCTTGAAACGTGTGTTTAGTTCCGGTATTTCCTTTATGCTTTTCTCAGGTAAAAATGCAAGTCACTTAGAACCAACTATTGAAATGATCAGTTTTCAAAATTAAAAATATTGATATCTAATTCATACTTAAGCTTACAGTCCCTTTAATCAGAAAAAAAGCTATCCATGCTGCGATAACGTCGCCCAGCGCTATAAATGCCATCTTTGATCTCTAAGATTGAAAACTCTAATGCTTGATTTTATTTCTGAGCGTGTGTTGAGTGTGTGATTGCTGAAGAAGAGCCAAGGCAAGGGTTAGTCAGACCAACACAGGTTGCCGCGGGATATTCTAAACAAAGGTCGTCATACTACTGCCACGTGGTCAAAACAGCTGAATTTCGTTTAGATATAAATCAATGGGATCTGTTTTATAAATTAAAAGGTTGTCTGCAGGCTTTCGAGAGGCCTCTCAAAATTATGTAAGTTCAAAGTTGTGGTTAAATTATTATTTGGAAACAAATCTTCTAATCAATTGTAAATGAATATTTATCTTTTTTTAAGTCAAAGGTTAAAGCCAAAATTAATTTTTTTCAAGAAAACTTCATTTTAGATCAAAAAGTCAAAATGTTTTAAAAGTGAAAATAGCTTAAGGGAAGTAACAAACTTTTAATCAATTTCCAAGAGATCTAATTATTAAATGAAATTGATCACCTGTAGATGTTTATCAGGTGTGTTGAATGTAATGGCGGTCATATCAAGTTTAAAAGCTGGAGAAACACTAGCACCACATGTACAGTCCAATCCTAGAACCCAACTGTACTGCCCTATCCTAAACATGTACCTAGTTTACAGTGTACAACTATAAGAATAGAAAAAAAATCAGGGGGCAGGGTTTGTTTACATTTTAACGTACACCAACCTGAATTTGCAGTACTGACAGTACAGTTTACAAGATAATGTATTCCTAATACACAAACCTGGATCTGCAGTACTGACAGTACAGTTTACCAGATAATGTATTCCTAATACACTAACCTGGATCTGCAGTGCTTACAGTACAGTTTACAAGATAATGTATTCCTAATACACAAACCTGGATTTGCAGTACTGACAGTACAGTTTACAAGATAATGTATTCCTAATACACTAACCTGGATTTGCAGTACTGACAGTACAGTTTACAAGATAATGTATTCCTAATACATTAACCTGACAGTACAGTTTACAAGATAATGTACTTCTATTAAACTCTAACCTGGAATTGCAATACTGACAGTACAGTTTACCAGATAATGTACTTCTAATACTTTCACACATCCAATCCAGGGGGGATACGTAAACAGACTTAGAGCAGTACTTTCCCCTTCATAGCAGAACAATCAGGAGGTTTAAAATTTTGAAAAGCGGGGGATGAAGGAGGGGTCATCTCAGTTAATAAATGGGGGAAGGTGTATCTAAAACAAAAAATATTAATAACGAATTGTTTTCCTTTTTTCTTTAGATAAAGGGTTATACCAGTGAGGGTTCTCCCCTGAAAGGTTCTCAATAAATCAATCAATTAACAAGTTAAGTAATATAATCAATAAAAAGGTTTATCAATAAATCAATTATTCAAATCAACTATCTAAGTAAAAAAAAACAATAAACAATAAACAAAAACGAGTTCTCAATTAATCAATTATTTAAATGATAATAAACATTAATTTGATAATAATAAAAATAACAATAATAATAATAATAATAATAATGATAATACTAATTATAATAATAATAATAATAATAATAATAATAATAACAATAATAATAATAATAATAATAATAATAATAATAATAATAATAATAATAATACCTGGTAAATGAGGTAATTGATGTAAACTTGTTGCAAGAGGTTTTCTAAATCATAAATAATGTTTTTGTTTTTGTAAAACCTATATCTTTGCAACCTTATGATGTAAACCTTTGATATTTCGAACTTGCATTATTTGATCTAACAGAATTCAAAGTTTGAAATATTCAAGGTCTACGACATTGGGTTGCAACGATATTGAATTTAGAAAATCAAAGTTTGTGGCTTTCAAAACCTGAACTTACATCACCCCTACAGAGTCATATGTTTTTTTATATGAAATATAGTGAGATCAATTTAAAATACCTAAATTTATTTATATACATTTTTACTCACTGATTTAGAGGCTGGGGGAGAATTAAACATTTAAGAATATGATGTTGATTTCGTTGATTTTGTAAAAAAAAATATTTTACAACCAGAGCTGGGAACTTTAGAAGGTGAATATCAGGATTAATGGTTAATCTTTTTGCTAATCTCGAGACTAACATAATCTCGAGATTAAATATTTAAATCAACAAATTGAATTCTAGGAACGCCAGATTTGTTCGCTTTCTTGACTGGAAGGGCCTTCATTCAATTTCTCACCCATTTATTTATTAATTCATTAAAATTGGTTAAAAAAGGAATCTCAAACGTATTATTAAAAATATTTCTTCACCGATTAATCTACAAAATGGCCGACGACAAATGCTTGATTTGTTCAAATCGCGGATTTCTCTCATGGGATAGAATTTGTTTTCAAGACTGTCATTGGTCAATACAATTTACGAACTATATTTCTGCACTCTCATTGGAGAAAACAATGAACGGATATCCAAAGAAAGAGAAAAAGAGTGGATTAAGGACTATAATTAAAAGTTTCTACAGTGGATATTCGGATCAAGTAGTTGGGATTAAAGGATCCATTCTAAAGTTCCCAGCTCAGAAAGAACTGAAAAAATGTTTTCAGAGAAGAAATGTTAAAGATGAAAAATCTGCAAAAACTGTAAAGCACCTGCACTGTTTGCAAGCATAAAGCACTGAGGGGTCATCTCGAATATCTTGTCACAAAAAAGTTGTTTTTCAAATTGCAAAAATAAACATGAAAACAATCAAATATGTTTAACAACTTTTAAAAATGCTGTTTTAACAACTGTTTTAACTATTGCCTTTTATTTACAATGATATATCTTTTACTACATGTATAAATTATCAAATTTGTCTCAATGCGACACTAAAAGCATAATTTTACATCTTAAAAATCCGCAAAATGAAAACAACTTTTTCCTGGATTTTCTAGAATAGGTAGGAGCACTTCTCGGGATAAGATCTTTACAATTCAAGAAAATATTAATTTACACATTTATTGAGAAATAACTATTATAAAATCTGATTAATTGATTAATAACAATTTTAAAATTTAATTCTAAAAAATCTAAATTAAATTAGTTTTGCACCCCTAACCATATCTTTATTTCAAAAAAAAAAATAAATAAAAAATGTTTCTTCATTCCTTTGCTTTTCTCATTTGTTCACTTACTATGTGCGTTCTATACATTTTATACCTAAAAATATAAAAATATGATGGTTCAGAGCAGAAAACTTGGTATTTCTGAATATCAAAATCAACGTTTGATCTCCTCTTTTTGTTAATCTTTCGTTTGAATCTAGGGAAGTATCTAAAATGTCGATTTTAGAAAACAAACAGCCAATCCAAAAAGAGGGGAAAAGAGCAGATTAACTTTTAGAGTAATTTGTTTTTTAACTTGGGATGGATTTCTAGGATATCCGATGAATTTATCTAAAATTCTTCAATAAAAAAGTTTTACGATGAGTTAAGGGATACCAAAACAGAAGTCTCAGATTGAAATGTTTGAATTTTGAATGTATAAGTCTAAAATTGATTCGAAATCATCTGAAAAATTTCAAACACAAATTAAAAATAGAAAAAGTAAAACTAACATCTAAAATTACCTAACACTGTTCGTATCTATTTTATATTTCAAGAATTCCCAGAGACGTAGTTGGGCCTTAAACCCAGGGTTAGGGTTCACCAGGCTTCTTTTAGACCTATGAAAACACAAGGGTCTGTAAGCATAATCTCAATTGTTGCATGTCGGATTCACAATATACACCACATTATTGAGCAAATAGCATTGTTTTTCTATTTTTAAAAGTGTTAAATTCTTACAATTTCCTTAATTGTGTCTGCAGTGTAAATGTTAATGTGTAAAGGGAGCAAATAATAATCTCTCAAATGTAAAAACAAAAATTTCATCGTTATGTTTTCAAATACTCTTACATATAGGAAATGTTTGAAAACATATTTCATGTTTACATTTTAAACCACAATTTTACTCTTCTAAATGAACCCAATCCCCCCCCCCAAAAAAAAAAATTTATTATATTTTTGGAAGAATTAAAAAAGAAAATTCCCGCAAAATTATTAAGAAATACTAATTATTATCATTTTTTTTAAACTTTCAGTTCTCTAATTAATTGAATTAGAAAATAAATAACAATGTACAAAAAGTTATTTTGTTTGTTCTGATCTTTTGCCACGATGTACTAAATGTAATTTTTGATAAATTATATATTCTGGAAGAATGTGATATTACATTCTATAAGTACAACAAAAAATGCATCGAATACAAGATCATGTATAAAAGGAGCAAGGGGGATTGGGTCAAATAGTAAATCTTATTTTTACCTAACAAATTCAAGTGCCTGGTCAAAACCAATCCTAAAATATGTATTTGTTTTAAATATTAAGCTTTTACCTGTACCTGTACCTGTACCTGTACCTGTACCTGTACCTGTACCTGTACCTGTGCCTGTACCTGTACATGAACTTGTACCTGTACCTGTACCTGTACTTGTACCTCTTCCTGTACCTGTACTCGTACCTGTACTTCTGCATGATGAATGCGCAAATTATGCTTGCTGATCTAGATTTTCCATAGAAGCAATGAACCAAAACATTTCCTGTCTGCATGCCCTCTTCAATAAACTAAAGTAGAAATAATACATTTCCTCCTTGCCTGTCCTCCTTAATCAACTAAGAATAGACAAAATGTTAAGCAATATATTTCCTGCCTACATGTCCTCCTTAATTAATTAAAACTAGACCCAATGAACCAATATATTTCCTGCCTACATGTCCTCCTTAATTAATTAAAACTAGACACAATGAACCAATATATTTCCTGTCTGCATGTCCTCTTTAATAAACTGAAACTAGACACAATGAACCAATATATTTCCTGCCTGCATGTCCTCCTTAATTAATTAAAACTAGACACAATGAACCAATATATTTCCTGTCTGCATGTCCTCTTTAATAAACTGAAACTAGACACAATGAACCAATATATTTCCTGCCTGCATGTCCTCTTTAATAAACTGAAACTAGACAAAATGAACCAATATAGTTCCTGTCAGCATGTCCTCTTTAATAAACTGAAACTAGACACAATAAACCAGACAGATCCAACCCTCTTCAATTTACTGAACGCAAAACTATACACCCATTGTTTTTGTTAAACTGATTGATAAATTAATTATCAAATTGTTTTGGTTTATACCTAATTTGAATACTATGGTAAAAACTAAATTATTGAGATAACAATTGAAAAGTATTGAAATCATCTGATGGTGGAGAAAAAGAAAACTCCCTGAAGGTTTTAAAACGGAAAACATCTATAAATAAAAAGATAAATAAATAAATAAATAAATCTAAGTAAAATCACCTTAATAGCTCGTGAAAAGTGAGAAAACAGATCTTCACTTGGGATATCTGTAACCTAGAGGGAAATAAATTGAATTTCAATTTCACCTTTTTACAACAATGAATTATTAAAAGGGCTGTAAACATAATTTCAATGGGATCCACAACAGTACCCTTGAAAGCTGAGACAGTCTAGGCTTTTCAGCCAAATTCCAACATTAGACGCCCCGCCCCGACTTTGATTTGTCTTTTTTTGGATGTTTTCTTTCTCATCTTTATTCATGTACACAACCAATTATAAAATTGTAATTATTCAGTGAGAACCAGAAAACTGCCGAAAAGGAAGACGACATTAGCAAAACTTCAGTGTACTTGATGTTACAAAGCAAATCATTTTACTGGTTAGTTATTATATCACTTATAAAGTGATATGGGTCTGTTTAATCTTTAGTCTAAAGGTCGTCTTCGTATTTCAGAATTTTCTGGTTCTCGCTGCATAATGTAAAGACTGCCGAGATACAGCATAAGCATTAAGCATGCTTTTTTCACAAAAGAAATTTAGAAATGGTTTGTTAATTTTTTTATGAATGATTATGAATGATTTATCAAAAATCATAACTTTAGCCTAAAAGTCGTCTTCCTATTTCAGTTTTCTGGTTTTGACTATACCTGTATATGTATATAGGATATTCTGGGTAGCAAGGAACTTATTTTTCTAGGCAGGGGGATAATAATAATAATAATAATAATAATAATAATAATAATAATAATAATAATAATAATAATAATAATAATAATAATAAGTGTATAAAATTCAACCAATCGGAGTCGCGTATATGAAGCCGATAAATTTGAAATTTTGCGCGCCATTTAAGATTATATACAGAAACGGGAGTTAATAATAATAATAATAATAATAATAATAATAATAATAATAATAATAATAATAATATAAATAATGCAATTATAGAATGTTATTAATAATAATCTTGAATAAGATAATTCAAATCTAAGACTAAACAAAAACATGTTCTCTATAAGTTTTTGCATCAATAATTGATAATTAATTAATAATAATTAATAATTCCAATTACGCAATAAGTGGCCGGAAGGCACCATAAATTTGATCAAATTTCAAAATTAACTTACGGTGACTATATGAGTAATATCATGGGATTGAAGAGTTAAAACATCCGTAGCGGCATCAATATTTCCTAAATTTCAAGTTGAATAGAGAAAACATCAGCATTACATAATCTTGAGCTCTCATTGGTCGAGAGCAGATTTGTTGTCGCTTTTGATTGTTAACGATATCCAATAGGAAGCAACTTAATCCTTTGGACAACAAAAGAACCGGATGTGTGGTATCTAGCGATTAATGCTCATAATGCAGAAGTTCCGACCTTTGTTCATATAATTACATTGAAAATTGACAATCAGAGCTGGTAACTTTAGAATGGTGGATATCGAGAGTAATGCTTAATCGTCTCTTTTTCTTGATCTCGAGACTAACTTAATCTTGTACTTGTATCCTGAAAAGTGTATAACATTCAACCGAATTTTGCGCGCCATTTAAGGTTAATATACAGAAACGGGAAGGAGTCTTAATTTTAAAAAACCGGTTTTTGATTTTTCTGTTCTATATCCAAAAAAAGAGTGGATTAAGCATGACAACAAAAGTGTCCACATTGGATATACGGATTAAGCAGTCGGGATTAATGGTATCCCATTCTAAAGATCCCAGCTCAGTGCAAATAAAAATCATAATCAAAATATTCAAAGTTGCATTTTCAACAAAGAACAAATACTTGGTATGGGATACTACAATCATATGTAGTTACTGTCTTTACTTCAAAATATTTTTAAAATTTAAAATATTTACTTTTTAAAACTGTTGAATTTTATTTTTGAATCGGATTATTTTATTAAAAAATAGAAGCATTGCTGACATTCACAATTGCTCATGAGTTTGAGATTTTAAACTTAAAATAACCGAGGCCAAATCTTTTGTCTTAAATCCCTGGGCCAGCTGCCTTCCTTGTTAACACCTAAACCTGAGCCACAGAATGATTACTTATCTATTTCAGATAAGATTCCATCAATGACAGACTCGATATCAAAATGGTCATTATCCATGATGTCTGCAGCGGTTTAGAGTTGTCAATTGTAATTGTTAATTTTCCGCATCTCTCATTGGCAAATTAAAGTTTTTAATTGGATATTTAAGGGAGTGTTCTCTAAAAACGAAATTACTAAAAAATTGTTAGAAACGACTCTTACCAAAGAATGAGCATAAATAATTGTCGATGCATTCGTATATAGTTGATATTTCATACTATTTTTTATTTTTTATTTTTACAATGCACTTAAAACGTCGATTATTTGGACGCCAGGTGTCTCTGCAGAGACTCTTGATACTCTGAATGATTCCACGTGGCCAATTAAATTTTTTTAATCGGATATTAAGTTTAGTCGGTGAACCCAGTAACAACGAAAGTTATGTTATCAGATTTTCCAAAAATTCAGTCAGCTCATTTATTCATCTTTTCAACTCTTTTAATCCAGAAAATTTCACACACAAACATTTTTAATGCTTATTTCTTTCATTTTTTCTTTCTTTCTTTCTGTCAGCATGGTGTCCACTGGCCCACCATGCAAAAATGGCATTGCCCGATTCACAATTTTACGCTTGAAACCTAAGTTTGATCAATAATATGGAGAATATTGACGGGCCGAGCCGGGTCAACCTTTCCGGTCCCAGTTTGTACTGTAGCCAAGGTACTAATGCAAGGAAAGTTAATTGCGGTCGTGTATACTCTGCGTCCATATTGAAACCAGTTCTCTCTGGGCGGACTTTGTAAACAAGAATAGATGCATCAGTCTTCGTTTAGTGTCCGAGGAGGTTAAAAGCATTTAATTTTAACAATTTTGAAAATTCACATAATAGTTTCCTATGACCAGAATATTTCATAGATTAATTTTTGTGTAAATGGAATTCATGTCAGGCTGTGCCATCCGTCTTGTGTTCACTTAAGTACAAAAAATGTGTATACCTCTGAAATAACTTGCATTATAACCTTGACTGTACCTAGCTCTATGGAAAAGACTAGGCGGTGCAACAAGGTTGACGCTGTCAGACCTTATGCTTCATATAGGGTGAATTTACTTTTACTAAAGGGGCAGAGGTGCGTGACGTTTTCCTAGGTTTAAAAGTGTTAATCTCTGATAATTCCTCCTGTAGAGAACCCACAAACCTTTCAAGGATACCGTTGTGAATCGGGCATTGCCATTTTTACACGGAGGGTAACTTGAAATTACGCTTAGAGTCTCTTTAGCTAAAGTGATAACAAGTGGAAGAAAAGCCGTTTCTTTTTGAAGTCTTGCAATTTGAAACTAGAGATTTTGCCTTTTGTAAAAAGTAACAATTCAAAATTTCAAAATCTTTAGCTATATGTTAAGATGATTTTATTCAGTTTATATTAGCTATGAAAATATGAAACTGATTGAAAATATAATATAAAATAAAATATAATTACCCAAATGTAAATGTTCTTCAATTAGATCTATTCTTGATCTGAAACAAATTGCATATATCAAGCAGTTTAAAATATAAAACTTAAAATGTTAAAATTTAAAAAATCATATAAGATGTATCAATGCGTAGGGCTGGGCACGTTCCAAATTTTTCTAGCCGTTTTGTTGACGGTTAGTTCCAACCGTTAAAAAAGAAAAATTTCAGTAAGCCGTTAATTTTAAAAGTAAAAGAACGTAACGTTTATTTCGTTAACGGCATTTTCCAGTTTTTAATTACCGTTAGTTAACGATCTCAATTTTATTAGCGGCGTTAACAGAAAATGTTTAGCAAATGTTAACGACTAATAGCTGTTAATGGTACCGTTATTACAAAAATTTCGTTAACGGTCAACGACACGGCCGTTAACAGTATATTACAGTATTAACGGCGTTAACGACAAAAAATGTTATTTTATGCCCCTGGCTAGTGCCGCCCCTGGCCGTAAACGGTTTATAAACACAGAAGATGACATCGTTTTTAGCTTTTTAGGTAATATTTCTAACCGTAAATTTTTTTTAAAAACGGCTAATCCTTTTCGTTAATGATTTAAACAGTTTTTGCCGTTCTTTAACCCCCTCTTCCGTTGATTTTCGAAAACCTCGATTCGTTAACGGAACTTTGCCCAGCCCTTGCGTATAAGATGTCGCGGGGAAAATGTTATAAACCTTGAAGCAAATAAAAGTGAGAAAAATTCTAAAATAATGTTTAAAAGATAAATTGGAAGACTTAAAAAGTAATTTTAAGCAATCTATATCTTTTCATAAAGAAGCTATTAATTATTATTATTGGTACAATTTATATGAAAATAAAGCAACATTTCAATTGAATAAAAAGTATAAAAAATATGTACTTACTTTGTAGGTTTAGCAGTCTCCAGTGTGCTCAGGATATCAGTTGAGTGACGCATATGTGCGTAAATGGTCCTAAACAATCATATGAGTGACGGATATGTGCGTAAATATTCCGAAGTATTAATATATGTGATGCATATATGTGCGTAAATGTTCCTAAAATATCAGATGAGTGACGCATATGTGCGTAAATGTTCATAAAATATTGAGTATGTGACGCAATTGGGTGTAAATATATTTCTGAAATATTGAATATGTGACGCAAATGAGCGTAAGTATTCCTAAAATATTGAGTATGTGACGCAAATGGGCGTAAACATATTTCTAAAATATTGAATATGTGACGCAAAGGAGAGTAAATATTCCTAAAATATTGAGTATTTCATGCAAATGTGTGTAAAAAAGTATATTGAATACTAGCTGAAGGGCCCGGCGTTGCCTGTGAAAGAAAAATTTAAATAAATAATAAGAAAATTTGTAAAAAAAAATAATTTAGATTTTTTTATACTCTATAACAACCCCCGGCCACCCTGAGTGTCCACAAAAAAATTCAGCCAAATCGGTCCAGCCGTTTGGCAGGCTATACGCAACATATATATATATATACGAATGTCTTGTTTTATTATATAGATATGACGCAAATGGGCGTATATTTCTAAAATATTGAATATGTGACGCAAATTGTGCGTAGATATTCCTTAAATATCTACAGATTGACGCAAAAGAGCAAAGATATTCCTGAAATAACAATATATTGGTGCATATAAGCGAATATATTCCTGAAATATCAATAGATTGATGCATATAAGCGAATATATTCCTAAAATATCAATAGATTGATGCATATAAGCGAATATCTTCCTAAACTATCAATAGATTGATGCATATAGACGAATATATTCCTGAAATATCAATAGATTGATGCATATGAGCGAATATATTCCTGAAATATCAATAGATTGATGCATATAAGCGAATATATTCCTGAAATATCAATAGATTGATGCATATAAGCGAATATATTCCTCGATTATCAAATGTCACGATCTGCAGCACAACAGCACGTATATGTGTTAATAAAAATGGATGAACGATTGCACACCGCAAAATCAACAAAAATGTGCACGCTCTCACACAAAAATCGATCTGAAATTGCTCCATATAAACTAAAGCTATAAACAATCACGCGTTAAGTTATTGCTATGTCAATGTAGATCATGCTCTAGTCTAGCTTTAATTCTAGTTCTAGCTCTAACTCCAGCTATGGTTTTATTTATAGTTTTGGTTCTAGTTCTAGTTCTAGTTCTAGGTCTAGTTCTAGCTCTAACTCCAGCTCTGGTTTGATTTATAATTTTGGCTAGTTCTAGGTCTAGGTCTAGTTCTAGCTCTAACTCCAGCTCTGGTTTTATTTATAGTTTTGGTTCTAGTTCTAGGTCTAGGTCTAGCTCTAGCTCTAACTCCAGCTCTGGTTTTATTTATAGTTTTGGTTCTAGTTCTAGGTCTAGGTCTAGCTCTAGCTCTAACTCCAGCTCTGGTTTGATTTATAATTTTGGCTAGTTCCAGGTCTAGGTCTAGTTTTAGCTCTAACTCCAGCTCTGGTTTTATTTATAGTTCTAGTTCTAGGTCTAGGTCTAGGTCTAGTTTAGCTTTAATTCTAGTTCTAGCTCTAACTCCAGCTCTGGTTTAATTTATAGTTCTAGTTCTAGGTCTAGGTCTAGGTCTAATTTAGCTTTAATTCTAGTTCTAGCTCTAACTCCAGCTCTGGTTTAATTTATAGTTCTAGTTATAAGTCTAGGTCTAGGTCTAGTTTAGCTTTAATTCTAGTTCTAACTCTAACTCCAGCTCTGGTTTAATTTATAGTTCTAGTTCTAGGTCTAGGTCTAGGTCTAGTTCTAGCTTTAATTCTAGTTCTAGCTCTAACTCCAGCTCTGGTTTTGTTTATAGTTTTGGTTCTAGTTATAGGTCTAGGTCTATGTCTAGCTCTAGCTTTAATTATAGTTCTAGCTCTAACTCCAGCTCTGGTTTAATTTATAGTTTTGGTTCTAGTTCTAGGTCTAGGTCTAGCTCTAGCTCTAACTCCAGCTCTGGTTTTATTTATAGTTTTGGCTCTAGTTCTAGGTCTAGGTATAGCTCTAGTTTTAATTCTAGTTCTAGTTCTAACCCCACCTCTGGTTTAATTTATAGTTTTGGTTCTAGTTCTAGGTCTAGGTCTAGCTCTAGCTTTAATTTCAGTAAGAGCTCTAGCTGTATCATAAATTATTTAGAATATGCATTGCAGACCCCTACTGTCAATTATTAAAGGACACATATACAATACATATGTATTCTATATACATATGTTTAGGCCCTAGGCCGGTCACAATGAGAGGCAAAAGATCAAATTCGATACAGTCGTGAAAATAGTTGTAAATTTTCGAATCTCTTTAAAACTCTTTGAAACTTTGAAACGGAACAGTTTACTCCACTACTCTGGAATAAAAAACTTGGCATAAAATAGATTATCAAGTACAATAGGTGGAAACAGAGAAATGGACCATATTATACACGACGTCACAAGTGTGAAATACAACAAGGAAAAAGAAATTTTTACACATGTGTTCCAAGATGAAATAAAAAAGTGTAAAATAAGAAAATAAAAACACATAAAAGTGCACTTATTTCACTGTAAGAAAAACACTTTATTCTTAAATTATCACTATTATTAATAATTTTGTCGGACACAAAAACTAAGTTGACACTTGTGACGTCAGAATACAGCTGTACTGAGAGTGTACAAATTGTACGTTGCCATCTATTGTACTAGAAGCTATTTGCTTGGCATTATAACTTTATTCTTGCATATTTATTTGAAAGATACAGGGAAATTACAACCACGGTATTTTGGTGGAATGTTAAGGTAAAACGTTTAGTAAAAATAAAAAATTTTAATTTTGATTTTGTTGTGAAAATTTTTTTTTTTTAATTTAGGTTTTTCTAATAAAAGGGTAGTTTAAAGTTTGGGGTTAAGATTTTTGAATGAATTTTTATTTTTGTTATCTAATATTCCCTGTTGAAGGTAACCTAAATCAGTATTAATACAGTGGTAGGAAATACAGCTCCTATAAAGCAAATATAATGTTCTAAATTCTCATAAAACTAGAAACTTAAATATCAAAACAGGTCTTTTATGTATAGAGATAGTTGACATTAAAAAGGACTGTGGCTCTCCATTTATTGAGTAGTATGTCCTATCCACATCTTCTCTTAGAAAATTGACTATTTTAAAAATGAATTTAAAGTTAAGATTGTTTTAGAAACAAATGTTCAACAGTTAGTTTTTGATACATGTGTGGGACTTGAGTGTTAAAAAAGATTAAAAAAAAATTCAGTTGTAAATTGAATATTTTTCTTTTCTATTCTTTATAAAGTGACTAGCGGATTTGTGTTGTAACGTTTTGAATCTCTAAGGAATGTCAAATTATTATCTAACAAAAGTTGCTGGAGCACCGGAGAGCCAACTTAACAACGTCATTCGTCAAATTTATCATTCATGAACGGTTGAAGAATTTGGGTAAAAAGCTATATATTTGTTTCGGTGCTTCAAAAAAATGTTTAGATTAAAATTTGACATTTCTCGTTAAAGGGACTGTAAGTGTAATATCAAGTGACCCTTCAAGCAAAGAGAGGACAGCCTGATTTACAACAGTACCCTGTAAACCTTTGTGTGTTTGTCGAGTACAGTGATATGTGCGTAAACTTTTCTGAATTCGTTTGTAATAGTAGTTGCGAATTCCACTGAGCCCGAAATTTAAAAGAGTATCGTTTCCTTTTTGGGGTCTGAACATTTGTGTAGATTTTGATTTAAGTGATTCGAAAAAAACTGGAGAATATAAAAAAACTGAAAAAATAATATTTCATTACAAAAAATCGATATTCACAAAACTGCCTGATCTCATCCATGAAGCCCGGGATTTTAAAACTGGTTTTTATAACAATACCCTGTCTGAAGTTTTGGGCTCTGTGCACTGCGATATGAGTTCAGAAGGCTAGGGTTTCCAGCGAAAAGGAAAAATCTTTTCGCAAACATTTTTTTGTCGCGACCATTTCGTTCGCTCACGAAAAATGCAAAAATCTTTGCTTTCTTCGCGAAATTTCGCTTCAATCTGTATGCGAAAATTTCGCAAAAACTGAAATTATGCAACAAAAAAACGAAAATTTCGCGAAAATACAGAATTTTTAAAAACAAACGCAAAGCTTTAGCAAAAATCAAAAAAGACTTAATTTTGATTGTACAAGACTCATTTTCAAAGAGGGATTAATCTACGAGCCCAATTAATGGATCAACACAAAATTTAAATATAGATTTCAGAATGACTAGGAGACATCAGACATTTCGCGAAATTATTTTTGCGAAATTTTGCATTTCGCATTTTCGCGAAATTTCGCATTTTATCGCGAAAATAAATAAAGCGAAAACGAAGCGAAATTTCCCGAAAATGCGACCGAAAATTTTCGCGAAACCTATCGTTTGCTGGAAACACTAGTTTAGACTGTTCACAGTGCACACCGGAATTTTTCAGAGCTGATCATACAAGCACCTGAATTTCTTTTGTGGAAAGAAAACCATTAATAGATTCTGAAGGCTGATACTATATCTCTGTTTATACTATTGTGTTTTTTTGTAACATATTTCTTTACCAGTTATAAAGATAAAGTAGCAAGGCCTGTTCCTGTGATTGCAGACAGTGAGTCTAAGACAAAAAAAAAGAGATGGAACCTTTTTTAACAAAATGTACTCATTCTTTCCTCCTCGGAAGGATATTGATTGATATCACTTTGTCAAAAAACAATAAACTTAACACGTCTCTCAATGGCCTAAAAAACTGAGTTCTTGTCACACACTCTGATTTTTTAATCCCTTTATCCGTTTAAACCGATGTCATAGACCTTTATATTTCAAACTATTAATCTTAGTTAGATCAAAGATTATTCACGTCTTCAGGTTGCAAAGATATAGTGATTAAAAAATCTAAGTTTGTGGCAAAAACTTAGTTCCTTTGTAAATATTTGTCAATGGGTAATAGGCACAATAGTTTTTTTTGTTAGGGTCTAAGAAATTTTACGGGTTCTAATTCAATTAACAAATTTATATAATTAAAACTTTTAAACCAAGAATTACAATTATACCTACAATTTTTTTGCATGGGTCTTTCAAATTCGAAATTCCAAGTGGCCCTCCAGAAAAAGATGGCAATTCCCGATTTACAACGGTAACCTTGATCTGATTTGTTTCTTAAGCTGTTTATTTTTATTTAAAAGTCAGAACACGGCGATATCTTTCATAATTTTTATCAGACTATAATTTTGACACCGGCATTGCCATCTTTCCATGGAGGGTCACTTGAAATTACGCCTTCAGTCCCTTTAATCATTTTTAAGTTTTGCAATGCTCATATCTACGCAATACTCAAATACATTTATGAGATTCTCTACAAACGCGCAATCCTTGACTTTTTTTTGGCAGTATTGTCTACCATTCAGATAATATAAACGAAACCTGATTATTTACAGAAATATCTTAAGTTCCCAGATCAATCAAGTTCATTTAGCTCTGGCAGCATTCAATAGTTCTAGTTCGGAGTACACAATATACTCTTAATCTTTCTATCTATTCAAGTAGATATATTCACATTCAGCAGATTACATCCTGACAGATAGATAGACACATAGATAGATAGACAGATAGACAGATAGACAGAGAAACAGATAGACAGAGAGACAGATAGACAGATAGACAGATAGACAGATAGACAGATAGACAGATAGACAGATAGACAGAAATATAGACAGATAGATAGATAGACAGAAATATAGATAGACAGATAGACAGGCAGACAGATAGACAGGCAGACAGATAGACAGGTAGACAGATAGACAGATAGACAGATAGACAGATAGACAGATAGACAGAGAAACAGATAGACAGAGAAACAGATAGACAGATAGGCAAATAGACAGTAGACAGATAGACAGATAGACAGAGAAACAGATAGACAGATAGACAGAAATATAGACAGATAGATAGATAGACAGAAATATAGATAGACAGATAGACAGGCAGACAGATAGACAGGTAGACAGATAGACAGATAGACAGATAGACAGATAGACAGAGAAACAGATAGACAGAGAAACAGATAGACAGATAGGCAAATAGACAGTAGACATATAGACAGATAGACAGATAGACAAACAGACAGATAGAAAGATAGACAGATAAACATATAGACAGATAGACAGATAGACAGATAGCCAGATAGACAGATAGACAGATAGACAGAGAAACAGACAGACAGAGATACAGATAGATAGTTAGACAGATAGACAGATTGACAGATTGACAGATTGACAGATAGACAGATACTGATAGACAAATAGACAGGTAGCTGATATACAGATATACAGATAGACAGATATACAGATAGACAGATAGACAGAGAAACAGATAGACAGAGAAACAGATAGATAGATAGACAGATAGACAGATAGACAGATAGACAGATTGACAGATTGACAGATTGACAGATTGACAGATTGACAGATTGACAGATACTGATAGACAGATAGACGGATAGCTGATAGACATATACTGATAGACAGATAGACAGATAGACAGAGAAACAGATAGACAGAGAAACAGATAGATATAGAAACAGATAGATAGATAGACATTTAGACAGATAGACAGATAGACAGATAGACAGATTGACAGATTGACAAATTGACAGATAGACAGATAGACAGATAGACAGATAGACAGAGAAACAGAGAAACAGATAGACAGAGAAACAGATAGACAGAGAAACAGAAAGATAGAGAAACAGATAGATAGATAGACAGATGGACAGATAGACAGATAGACAGATAGACAGATTGACAGATTGACAGATTGACAGATAGACTGATACTGATAGACAGATAGACAGATAGCTGATAGACAGATATACAGATAGACAGATAACAATATTAGATAAATTCATAAAAAGAAAGTAGGTTAGGAAGAACCTGCATAAGTTTATTTGAGACAGTCTTGGCAATGAGCCTGTTTTTTGCTGAGCCAATTGTATGATTCCAATTTAAAAATTGCAAACCCCCTCAATTTTAAAACCAACTTTGGAATACTGGGAAAAAGATCAATATTTATTTTGAATGGAAACTGTTTTGTAAATATAATTAATATTTTCCATGTATTGTATTATATGCCTCATTGAACCTCTATTATAGAACTCGCATTAAATCTATAAATATGCTTATTTTTGGCTTGTCTGTCTGTTTTCTTGTCTGGTCGTCAAAGCGGCTGAACCTAATTATTTTCTAAAACTCACATGGAAGGTATATGGTTGGTCGGAATTAAAATGTATTGACTACATCTATATGTATAAAGTTGTAATCTCTGTTTTTCTGTATGTTTTGGTGTTCGTCTGTATGACTGTTTGTTTGTCCGATCATAACTGAGGAACCCCTGAACTGATTTGCCTCAACTTTTGATTGGGGAAATCGGGAAGCTTTCAAAACGGTAATCTTCTTATACTTGGTTCAGAGGTTCTAAGTTGAGTAAAACGACTTTAAAAGCGAAAATTTAGTTTCTCGGTAAAATCGTTCAAGTGCAGGTAAACGGCGCGAGTAACTTTTAGTAACCTGGGCAGCGCTGGGTTCCCTAGCTAGTACATTATATATATATATATATATATCCCGGTAGCTGTGACTTTCGATCACTATTGGTCATTAAACAAACATTATAGCATTTTCTCGTTTTTAATATTTTGTCTAACGCTCTGTGTAAAATGAAAAAGTGCAATAAGACAATCTACCCCTGGTTTCTCCAGGGTGATATTTATATATACATATGTTTTTTTGTTTTTTTTGGAAATCTGCCGATAGAAACGGAAAATCTGCTAAGGAATCAAGCGTTTTGCCCCAAACTCTGATTTTCTAATCCCTTTATCTTTGCAACCTGAAGGTGAAAACTTATTTCCAACTTAAACTATATGATCTTACAAAATGTATAGTTTGACATAGCAAAGGTCTACAACATCGGGTTGCAAGGAAATATAATTCCTTTTAAAGCTAAATTTGGTCAAAGAAAAGAGGATTAATTAATAATAATAAATCGGTAAGTAAATATATTTGATTTTGATACAATACCACATTTGATGGAAATCAATTTATAACTATATTTTTATTTATCAAGAAAAAAATTTAAAAATTCTTTTAAATTGTTCTTTTACAAAAAAAACACAAAAAACATTCATGGAGAAAATATAAGAAAAAAAATACCAAGATGTATAAAAATTACAAAAAGCAAATGCAAATGAAGAAGTAAATATGTAAGAAATAGAAAATAAATATATTAATATTTTATATAAAGATTTATAAAGTATTTGAATAGAGAGAGGTACATTAAAGAACGAAAATATCTTTTCTTCTTTTTGTCCTGAAGTTAACCAAAGCTGAAAATGCAGCTTTCTCTATTTTAATCTTATTCTTGGTAAAAAGAAAAAGAAGTTTTCATTCATTCAATTCTTTATCAGAACTCATCTCTTTATGACAGAGATAGATAAGGTTTAATATTTTCATAAGACTATTAAAGGGACTGTAAGTGTAATTTCAAGTGACCCTTCATGAAAAGATTACGCTGCCCGATTCACAACGGTACCCTTAACAGCTTTGTATAATCAAGTATGAATTAGATATCAATGTTTAAAATTTTGAAAACTGATTATTTTCAATTGTGGGTTCTCTACAGGAAAACAAAAATATGAATTATCAGAATTAAATGCTTTTAAACTTTTAAGAAAAGACAATATTTTCCCCTAATATAAAGTAAAAAAAGTTGCAAGATAAATTATATCAAATCATAATTCAAGCAATTTGGTTTTCAGTAATTAAATAATTCGTTCAAAAATGATAAGACTTAAAAATCTCCAATTCCAAAGAAAGCTTATACTTCTACAATGTACTACTGTGCCCTAAATACTAATATAGGGTATCACAACTCACAATTAACATGTGAATAAACATGGGAATTAACATGTGAATTAACATGGGAATTAACATGGGAATTAAAATGGGAATTAAAATGGGAATTAACATGGGAATTAACATGGGAATTAACATGGGAATTAACATGGGAATTAAAATGGGAATTAACATGGGAATTAACATGGGAATTAACATGGGAATTATCATGGGAATTAACATAGGAATTAACATGGGAATTAACATGGGAATTATCATGGGACTTAACATGGGAAATAACATGGAATTAACATGGGAATTAACATGGCGAATTCAAGATCGTCGTGCAACATGATTTCTGATTTAGAACAGGGAAGTAGCTCATAGAATGTTTAGACTGCATATTTAGATTAGATTTCTTTGTTTAAGTTTTTTGTTTACTTTTATTTTTGAGGATTGTTTAGACGTACTGAGTCCGAATTTAATGAATTTCAGTCGCGTTTTAAATCCGCCAAAAACCGGTTTCAATTGAGCGCCGGTTCAAATCTTGAAACATTGAATACCATTTCAGATGGAACCAACTATATTTGAGCCGCGGCTTAAATTTAAGTCGCTGCTCCAATTCTTTAAATCCGGCCTCTGGTTGGTTCCATCCCAATCCCATTTGCTTAGATATAAGACTTTGTTTTCATAATAACCTTTGCAACCTGATGGATGATGGTGCAAACCTTTCTATTTGATCTATAATTAGGATGAATAATACAGAATGAGTACTTTTGTTTTTTTAAACGCGGGGCATTTACTTTTCAGACTGGGTCAACTTTAAAGTGTCGCAACGTCTTGGACTTTAATTTTACCTCAACAATTCAATTTTGCTTTTTTGGAGCCTTAGACATATCTATTCTAGAACTATAAAGTACTTGTTTTGGCTTCAGTTTTAAGAAAGTAATTAACAAAATTCTAATCGATTTTCCCTTGCCTAGTTAGAGCGTTAAATGATAAGATATTTATCGAACAAAAAACTGTAAATTTAAAAAATATTTATTTTCTTACTTGATACTAGGTTTATCATTTTGAGAATCCCATACCGAACCCGAGTAAGAACGTCTGAAAACAGAAAAAATTAGCCAATGCAGTTAATTATATCATATTATATTAGTTATATTAAACCCCGGGATCAAGCAGTTATTTCAATTTTTCGAAGTCTTTAAATAAATATCTTTAAATTTCCTCTGACACTCAATACAAATAAAATCCTTTTTACAAATAATGCTTAAGATAAAATATATACAAAACAGTGCGCAAATGCTCATTTTTAAAATTTACTACTTATCCCCACAATGTTGAAATGAAACGAACTCTGAAATGAAAAGTAAAGCTTATGCTGAAATGAACTCGGGAATGCATGACCGGTAATCAGAAAATTGATTTAGAAAAAATCAAATAATTTTAAGGAACATTTTTTTCTTTAAAAGATGTTCCAGGGCCAAAAAGGTTACAAGGCACAAATGTGTGAAGTACACCTGCAATGGACGCAGTAAAACAAAATGGCGATTTAAAACTTTTTTTCGACTTAATTTCACACTTTGCTTCATTATCTATTCTCGGTATATAATACAATGTATACCTGTGTCCCCAGAGTTTTGCCTGAGAAGTATGCCGCCATGCTTTTTCTGGAAGCAAAGATGACCTCAGCACAGGACTTTCCTCGACACAGCTGTTTTGGCGGGAAACACTCTCCTGACGACTATCTAGCCTGCTACTGTTCTGCCGACTAAACGAATTCTCATATCTACTTGACAGGCTGTTTTGACGACTGGTGGAGCTATCCTGGTTTTATAAATATTCAATATTTTTGCACAAAAAAAAAAAATTTAAAACACACCAATTTTTCAGATAAGAAAAAATCGTAACATAATTTTGATATTTTCCTGTCTGCTAATGGAACTGCTTTGACGAGAAACTTTCAGGGTATCACAATTTAGAGATCTAAAACAAAAGTAAAATTTTTTTTTTTAATTTAATCAAAAAAAAATTGGTTTTTAAGTATACTTAACTTTAGGTCTCACTTTCACAGTGGTACCAATGAGTTGTTGTTGATATAAAGATGTAGATAAAACTTCTTTAGAGGGAATGTTCCAAAGATTCCATAGAAATTGAATCCCTATATCTTTGTTTAGGGAAATATCTGAACTTGTGTGGTATAAATCAGGATATGAAAGTCCTAGGGCTGAGTTTCTTAATCCATACTTTTCTATACCCAGGTTCAAAGAATTATAATGTAAAGATAGTTATTTCAGAAGTGCAGGCATTTTTAGTACTGCGGTGTACTGTCCCTGGGCGGCAAAGTAAACACAAGACGGATGTCAAGCCTATTGGATCCATCTTTAACATAAAAAATAATGAAATATTCTTGGCATATGAAACTATTATGTGAATTATCAAAATTTTCAAAATTGAAAGCATTTGGAATCATGCCGCATTCAGGGTTTTTATGAGAACAAGACTCAACATTGAGCCTTATTCTCCACAAAACCAACCAAGGTCGGTTTTATTTTCATTGAGCCTAACTCCTTAAGTCGAGCCGAAGATCTTGCAGCTGTCAGTCACGTGACACAAGCACAAGCAGATCTGTTGGGTCGAAGATTGGGTCTTAAAGTCGAGTTTAAGGAATTATGGTTTGAGCCGAAGTTTTTAAATCGCGGGCTCTGGACTGGAAAAAGGATTAATATTATTTTAGCAAAAAGAGTTATTGATCGCACTTGTAACCATTTAATTGTAAAAACATACACGTAAAAGCTAGAAATTGAAATCGAAATAAACAAAACAAAAATGGATATTCACTGACTCAAGTTTAAAATAACTACATTTCTAAAAATGTCGGTCCTGCGCTTTCAAAGTTTGTGGGATGGAGTGTTTCTAGATACACGGTTACCCACACAAGATGAGAATGTAAAGACGACCTGAAACTCTTCAAATATATGACGATATTATGGTTAAATTAAATCGTCTGCCTGAAGTATAGTTTAAAAGTGACTTATTTAAAGAAAGAGCAAAGAGAGAGACAGAGTTTACTGTTACACGGGAATTATAACTAAAAGGAAACAGACAGTAAAAATTCCACAACATTTTACCTTTCCGGCAATTATTAGGTTTTCAAATAGTAAACTTAGTGCAATGAAATTGCCATTCTCATAAAACCAGTCTGCACTTGATACAAAAGATATATAAATATAAAAATAAGTATTTTAATGTAAACTGCTATAAACCTATTTTTCCCCAAAAATAAAGTCAATCTATCCTCTAATATTTTTTTTAACATTGCACTATTTAACGAGAAAATTGCAAAATAGAATTTTTATTTGTGAAAATCTGTATTGCTCAAGTAATGCCAGTTAATATTGATATTTTAATAATATTTTCTTATTCTTTAGACTCCCCCAAACAATTTGTCTCGGTGCCCACAATGCGTATAATGATGTATAAAATCTTCTTTGTAAAGTGTAAATCGGTTTAACAACTGAACACACAGTTCATTGATCTTTAATAAACTTATTAAATTTCTTAAAGGTATCGCGTCTTTCACTTAATGCGGCTGGATTTTTGCAAGAAAACCGCAATTTTTAATGCAATAAATTTATCATTCAAAAACGTAATAATTTCCGGAAGGGTCAAATGTTGTGGCATGGAAGACCGTACGGTTGTGGTTTATTGCTATGTGGCATGGAAGGGGAAAAGTTGTAACATATGGCCGCCATGCCTTCCCCCGCTCATCTGATAACAGAGGGTTTTTAAATAAGAAAGTTCACGTGAACGAAAAATACCACTGAACCTGTTAAAGTTGTTGTTGTAGTTGTTGTTGTGTGCTGAAAACCGGTTTCTTGATGTTTTAGCCCTGGAGGTGTCTAGGGTTGAACGCGACCTGGTTTCTATTGATGACCCCTGGCTGTCCAACCCGGTCACCTTAAAAGGAATGTTTACATTCTTCAAGAAAAAAACTACGCACCGACTTTTTAAATTAGAGACAAAACTCATAGATTTTATTAATCGCTAGAATGATCGATAGTTTGTACTGTGTCCAGACTTGTAAATTTCGAGGATTTTCGAAATTAGTCGAAAGTAAATGTTTCATTATTGTAAAGCCGAGTTTTAAAGTACATAGTTTCTTATTTAAATTTTTCTGGTAAAATATTCTTACTTGTGTTACTAAGGGAGTGAGTTGAAGTCTCATATCAATGTCGTCTTCTGAAAATATGAAACAACATGAAATAAAAAATATGAGATTAGTATAAGTGTGATAATGCAGTTTGAACTAACATCGAATTTGTATTGTTTACGAAGTTACAAGCTTATAAAAGGTTTTCAAACAGTGAATTAATTGGCGATTAATTAAACCACTAGAAAAGTATTCATTACTGTCTCTTATTTTGCTAATGATGAACATAATTAACACAATATTACCATGAAATTCTTAATGTCATATCTATTAATACAATGAAACAAAAGAGCAGCTCTCATCTATACTGTCTCTTTTACTCGTAAACTTGTAATTAAAAAAAAAATTTATTGAAAATTAAGACATGAATTTAAAAGTCGTATACATTGAATCCCTATATACGCCGACCTCTCTTGACCCACGTTAACTTATACAAGGTGTCCCAATAAACATGGGAATTCAGTGACGAATTGGATATCGTCTTTGTTATGAATTAGCAATGTAATACCTAATTTCAAAATCCATAATATTATTATGTCTGCTAGAATTTATTTTATTAAAAGGGTAAAAGACTGTAAAGATGTGTCTATAATGTCTCCACAAGATGAACAGTGAAGACGGACAAGTTTACTCTGTTTTTATACTGTAATTTTCTTGTTTTACTAAGTACAACCGTATGCAGTCAAAACATAAACAAACATAATCTGAACATTACAGACAAAACTCTTACAGATTATAGCTTTCTCAGTAGGTATCACTATACTAAACCAAAGAATTATTCAAAAATTAAGACGATATCGAATTAGTCACTGAATTCCCATGTTTATTGGGACACCCTGTATATTCCAAGATACAAAGAAATTGAATCAAACTTATTACGCTAATATATATATGAAATATGTGTCTAGAAATATTAACTTTTTACGGTAATTGATCAGAACTTCTAGTTTTATACTTTCTTTAGTTCAGCTTTATTCAGACCTCTATCTAAGTACTTATTTTCAAATATTTCTAATTTGTTTTTTACTACCCATAGACTCTATGAAAAAATAAACTTTACTGAAAAGGCCTAGAAATCTTTTTAGCAACAATGAAAGGGTGAAGTGCTTCGTGAAAGTTAAAACGTAGTTTATTCTGGCAACAAAGTTTCATCTAGGCAACAAAGAGATTATTACTGGTTATTTCTAGTTATTTGATGAAGCAAACTCAGAGTAGGCAATGAATAAGTTATTACTGGTTATTTCTAGTTATTTGATGAAGCAAACTTAAAGTTAGGCAATGAATAAGTTATTACTGGTTATTTCTAGTTATTTGATGAAGCAAACTCAAAGTTAGGCAATGAATAAGTTATTACTGGTTAGTTCTAGTTATTTGTTTTACATTTGAATTCTGGATACTTTTTAGCATGATATAGGATTATCTAAAAATGTCACACTTATATTATTTTATATTTAAAAATTCATAGTTAAAAATATATACTAGTTCTAGGACACTAAGCTGCATATACATCGAAAAAAAGAATGTAAAGAAAAGAAGAAATAGTAGAGGAGTAGGGTGGGGGGGGGGATTTAGTTTACCTAATAATCTATCTGCAGAGTGGGATCTTGTCCTCATCTCGTCTTGTCGTTTAAAAACTCCTCGACGTTTTCTAAAAAGTTAGGATTTATAATTTCACCGCTAAACCATGAAATATCATATTTTTTAACTTTACATCTATATATAAATTTAGCTTGTCTGTTTGTTAGTCTGTTTGTTTGTGTCCATCAATTTAAACGTCAAAACGGCTGAAATGATAGGGCCCAGTTGTTTTGTGGGACCTCACGTGACCCCAGGGAAGGTTTATGAATGATCAAAATTTTAAAAATTTGTGTTTAAAAGTTTTTTATTTTTGAAAAGTTTTAAAAATGCGCAAAAAATATTATGAAATCCGCAAACTTTTTTGTTTTTGTTTTATATTGTACAAAGAGAAGATGTTCAGAGATAAAGCCACAATTAAAAGTTGAAATAGAAGATGGGCGCGAAGCGCCTTAAAAGCCTAGTACCGTTATATTCAAAAATAAAGAGAAATCAGAAGAAATTATTAAATGTCGTATTCTTAACTTTCTGATAATGGAATGTTAAGCAGATATTTAGTTTTTTGATCAAATGATTATATGGAGCTCTTTAAAACTAAAACTGTTCCCACATATTTATAGCTATTTTTCCAATTAATGAGATTTACGTAAAATAGTATAAAAACTCATCAAAAAATTGTCAAGCTGACATTTCATAAATTCTTTCGATGCCTCAAAATCTTTGGGGTAAACTGAAGAAAAGTGTTTTTCTGTGTCGGAAACCGTGTTTTGGTCCTAAAACACTAAACACACTTTCAGAATTCCCAATGGACATACGCTTCGAAGTCGCAGATAATATCGACCATGATTTTATCAATTCTCTCTACTATACAAGCTCGTCATAATGTCTGCTGCTATGTTCCTTGTCTAAATTACGCACTTCATGCTCACATTCTCAACTCCATGCATTTTATTCATCTTTAATCAGATGCAAATGTTTAACGGGCACAAGAGGGAAATATCACTTTAAATTACGTCTCCATGAGTCCCTTTAAGATCTACATTGAAGATGTTTACGTCTCCAGTCCCTTTAAGATCTACATTGAAGATGTTTACGTCTCTGTCCCTTTAAGATCTACATTGAAGATGTTTACGTCTCTAGTCCCTTTAAGATCTACACTAAAGATGTTTACGTCTCCAGTCCCTTTAAGATATACATTAAAGATGTTTACGTCTCTAGTCCCTTTAAGATCTACATTGAAGATGTTTACGTCTCTAGTCCCTTTAAGATCTACATTAAAGATGTTTACGTCTCCAGTCCCTTTAAGATCTACATTAAAGATGTTTACGTCTCTAGTCCCTTTAAGATCTACATTAAAGATGTCGGCTTGAAACAGGTTGAAGAAAATTAGGATGTCTAGATGAATAAATTTAATTTAATTCTCAAGTTGGAAATTTAAACTTAAACTCTTGGAGTTCAAGAAACACTTTGGGGAGATAAAAATATTTCGATTTTGAAACAGAAAATATTGAAGTTTTAGACTTTTTATTATTTTGTTGTTGTGAGAGAATTAAAAAGGGTAAAAATCAGGTTTAGTTTGTAAACATGGTAGAAATGGTTAAATAAAAATATTTAAAATGGCGGACGACCAAGTTTGGTTTGGAAAAATGAAGTTGGTGGATTTCTAACCTAGGTTCCTGTATGAATATTATCTCAGTAGAGGCCCCCGAAATATCCTCTGGACTATGACACCGATATTCAACTAAAAAAAAACAATTTAATATGTTTTAAAAACTAGTACCACAGTAAGGGCTGGGTAAAGTTCCATTAACGAAACGGAGGTTTTCAAAATTAAACGAATATAAGTCCGTTAACAAACGGCAAAAACTTAGCCGTTTTTAAAACAAAACTAACGATTGAAAACGAAAACGAGATGGATTAACGCCGTAAATACTGTAATAGACTTCTAACAGCTGCACCGTTAACGATTTCATTACTGTTTACGAAATTTTTAACCTAAACATATTAATCATAGATCATGTTTATATGGAATGTTTGTTTAAATTACCAAAAAAATAAGATTAATATGTTTAGGTTATAACAGAAGCCATGACGTCTTTAAAATCTTAAATTAACACTACATTTCTCTATAATAAGCATTCAAAAGTAAAGATATTTTATTTTTTAAGAGGATAAAGGGGTGAGGCTAGGAAGCGCTAAGGATGAGCACGTGGTTGCAACTTTATTTTTGTGAGTAATTTGCAGTATGAAGACTATACAGGTGCGGCTTCCGCTTGCCATCCCCAAGGTTATAATGCAAGGAAAGCTAATTGCAGTTCCATATACTCTGCGTACATATTGAAACCAGTTTTCTCTGGGCGGAATTTGTAAACAATTATAGCATGCATCAGTGTTCGTTTAGTATCCGAGGAGGTTAAAAGCATTAAATCTTGATAATTTTGATAATTCACATAATAGTGTCCTGAGACCAGAATATTTCATTGGTTTTTTTTTACTTAAAAGATGGATCCCATGTGAGGCTTCGACATCCGACTGTGTTTACGTAACCGCCCAGAGACAGTACACTGCAGTACAAAAGATGCGTACACCTCTGAAATAACTTTCTTTGCATTATAACCTTGGCCATCCCCCTTGATAGGACCCTGATCCAAGTATCTATCCCGCATACAGTAAAGATCAAAACTGTATTTGGACACGTGGCTCTTATTGATATTATTTTTAACTCCTTTTGTCAAATATCAATGATTATCTTATTCTTGCAATTGCACAGTATTGAGATCAGCTGTTATAATTAATTTTCCCTAGGGATATCAAAGTAACATAATATCCCGCTCAAGGGAATACAAATCTTTAATATGTAGCAACATTCATGTGCTAGAAAAATATATTAACGTGAATATACAGGGTGTCCCACGAAACATGACAGTTGGTAAATGTCTGCTTCCATAATTTGTTCAGTTGTTTAATACCAAAAACAATATTAAAAATGTTAAATGGGAGCCATATTATAGTAAAATTCATTTAAAAGTAAAATGTATTTGAGCAAAAGATTTTTTAACGAAATAAACTGCAAAAAGTCTTAAATATCATAATACAGTATATAAAAGACAACATTCAAAACATGTCTTATTTTGTGTGACAACCTGTATTTCTCTTTAAAAGTTGCAATCGGAACAATTGTACGCAAGCTCTGCTGATAAAATGTTTTAAAAAACGTTGACCAGAGCGCTGCAGTGGAATGGTTGGTCAAAAAGGCTACAGGGTTACCAACAATTGAAAACACTTAAAATACGACCCAAAACTCTAAGAACATGACGATTTAAAACTTTATTTTTGGTTTCGGTATTCATTATGATTAACCACAGAAATAAGCCAGTTTTGACCAACACGGAACCCTGAATGCAAGAAAACGGACTAAAATAAATTCCGTATAATCGTCTCTGAAGTCTCATCCTTTGAAGGGAACCCTGTATATTTCGTTAAGAATTCAATTATAATTGAAAACTTTATAACTGCGCAATTACTGATTTCCTAAGCCAATTACAAACCCGTAGCCACATTTTATAGTTAAAAAATAAAAAAAACGCCAATCGTTTCACCGATTTCTGGTTTCTTCTGTACAGTAGTACAGTACCTGGACCTAGTAGGTGCGTCATATTGAAACTGTACGGTACAATTCACTGTATTCTGCAGTACAGTACATTCACTGCAAACTGTACACTATCCCAGCAAAATATTTCGATCAATCCAAGAAATTATTTGTTTATTCATTTAAATAGTCAACGAGAACAGAACTAAGGAAGGAGAGGGAGGGGAGAGGGGGGAGGGGAGACTGGGATGGGAGAGGGGAAGATGGGAGGGGGGGGGGATGGTTTGTTTACATTTTTCTTTGACGTATTAAGCCCGATCTATTTTTCTTGCCAAGATTGAGAATAAGGCTTTGGTCTGCTATAAACTTGTTAAATTACTATGAATAAGTGTCCTAATTTGTACAATATCAATCCCTCTCAACTAGTGTTTCCATTCGCAAAACTTTTGCGGAACGAAACGCAAAATTTTCCTTTCTTTGTGCGAAAAAACAACAATTTGCGCAATCATTCGCAAAAGTCATTTCGCGCAAAATTGCCCTATTCCGCTTTTGCAAAACTCAATTTTGCGCAATTCCGCAATTTCGTAAAAATCAAACGGTTGGTGACGGTGTGTGCTTCTTAGAATTCAATTCTGGAAAAATCTTGTTTTGGAATGTTTTCCTATTAAATTGGTCAATTTAAACTTTTTGTAACTGGAAGTAACCAATTAAGTGTAGTATAATCGTTATCATACTCGCATGTTAATATTTTTTTATGTATGGAATAAATCTTCAGTTGTTTATTTCTAAGCTTAGAATATCAATTTTTGACAATTTGCCTAAAAAGTTACATTTTGCGTAAAACTTGCGGTTTTGCGCAAGTTTTGCAAAACTAAAATTTCGTCTCATGCGCAACTTTCGCAAAAAATATTTCCGGTTTTGCGCAAATTGCGCAAAACTCATTGCGTTTCATTCGCAAAAATAGCGCAAAAAATCGCAAAAAAAAATTGCCAAAAGATTTAGCCATTTCGTGGAAACCCTACTCTCAACCTCCCTGGAAATATATTTTTTGATTCTTATCTTTCTGATCAATTATCCCCCCCTTAAAAAAAAATTCTTAAGTAATCCATTTAACATGAAAACAGTAATTGTTGAGTATACACATGCACTACACCAACCCATATTACACTTAATTATTTGATTTTTAAGCTTCTAGTAAAACAATTTGCTTTTAACGTTACTAAAATGTCGGTTTTCTTTTTCATCCTATTTTTTAAATATCCAATAAATAATATTATTGTACATTTTGTAAATTCTATTTGTTAAAACAAACACATATTTATTGCAAAAAAGAAATCCTAATTGCTTTCAACTATAAATGCATGTAAGAGAAGGATTACATTGTTCAGGTATGGATTAATTAAGATTAGTACTATAATAAAAAAGTATAACTAGCCGTTGTTTTCATATGTTGGCAATATACAAGGTTAAAAGGTGAAACATTACTGACTACTAAACACCCTTAAAACATGACGATAAGCAAGCTTAATAAAGGTTGTCTGCCTTCAGTTTAGTATTTTAGAGGTTTATCAAAAGCTAGATTTAGCAAAGAAAGAAGCTGGATAAGAAATAATCGTATTTGCATTTACCGCTGACTTGACTAGTGATTTTAAATTGGATGTTAAGATAGATGGATGCTGAGATAGATAGATGCTGAGAAAGATAGATGCTGAGATAGATAGATGCTGAGATATATAGATGCTGAGATAGATAGATGCTGAGATAGATAGATGCTTAGATAGATAGATGCTTAGATAGATAGATGCTGAGAGATAGATGCTGAGATAGATAGATGCTGAGATATATAGATGCTGAGATAGATAGATGCTGAGATAGATAGATGCTTAGATAGATAGATGCTGAGATAGAGAGATGCTGAGAGATAGATGCTGAGATAGATAGATGCTGAGATAGATAGTTGCTGAAAAAGATATATGCTGAGATAGATAGATGCTGAGATATATAGATGCTACCCAAGTTTCAATATATATTAGTTTTAAAAACACCAAGCGTGTCAGTGATGTAAAAACTTGTGTTTGGATCATATATTACTATTGAATGCTTTATATCAATATCCACTATGGGCACTTGTAATCAATAAATATTACCCTTGCCGAGATATCGCAGAAGAATTAAATTAATCCGCAGGTCTGAGTAAAACAGAGATAAATGCTTGATTCTGAGTTTCGCAACACGATCGTTCTAAATTCTGATCTATCAGAGTGTTCAACAGGTCTAACTATATTTAGTTAATGTTTGCAATGTCTTATTTGGTTGAAATGGATCGATATGAAAAAGATTACTAGGTGTCCGCCTAGAGGCCCCTGGATATCTTGGCGTTATATATGCATATATTATCTTGAAGAAGGACAATTTTTAGAAATATTCATCAACATTCTTTTAATTCTCTTCATATTGTCGTAAGGTGAGGGCAGTTTTATGACATAGAAATTGAAATTTGTATGACTAGGGACAGTGAACAGCCATTTGTACGATACCTTTCAAACTTCTGTTCAATCATGAGGATGAATGAAATATCCTTATTTGCTGGCTAAAAATTAATTATTCTCCAATGCAGTTTCTATATAAAAGTGACTGCAATACGGTACTAAAACTAGAATGATAGTTTTCAGATTTTATCACGTAAGATAAAAACGGAGATTTGTGTCTTACTGTTATACTCAGGAAGAGATTGAAATAGTTACGAATCGGAATAGTTAAATGGAAGTTTGCTCGGAGTTACGTCTCACTCTGGGCCTAGTAAATTTGAATTCGAACAGGACCTGCCCAGTTTGTACCGGACTGCCATATTCTGTACAGTACGTCGCCCTAACCAGACTAACATACGACAGTGGTCAATTTTCTTGGCATAGTCCCGTCGGAGGGCTAACCTGCAGCGACTTTTATTTCTGTTTATGTTTCATTTTTTGGTTAAGAACCTTTTTGTACCGAACAAGCGTGCTAGGCTAGGCTAGGCGCGCATGGGTATAAAAGGGTTCTCAACTCTTTTATGCATCAGTCTATCCTGTAATATTCATGCTACCAGATTATCAATAGAAGTTGTTTTAGAGGCATATCTTTCTTTTCGCCCAGTATATATATATTGATATGAGATAGTTTAAGACAGAGTTTTAGAGTTTTATTATTGTTAGAGAGATTTAAAGAGTTTATTATTTTAAAGTGGTATAAACCCCAGAAAACCAGTATATTTTGAGGGCTAAAGCTAAGGGTTTAGTCAAACCATGACAACTCCCATGGGGAGTTCAGACTTTTTACAGTACCCGGCCTAATCCTAGGCTTATTTGACCGACCCCACTGGCTTAGTCCACCGTGGTCTAACAGTCCCAAAGATTTTTGAATAACATATTTTTGGCAGCAGCAAACATCAATCAATAAATATCAATTAGTTTTCATGAATGATTAAGCAGGATTCTATCTTTAATATTCTGTATTCCTGGTATTTGCAGTATCCAGTGTATCCAGTATCTAGAGAGCGTATAAAGAGATTGAGTTCTTGCCCCAAACTCTGATTCTTTAATTCCGATTTCTTTGCAACTCAATGTCGCAGACCTTAGATATTTCAAAATATTAAATCTGTTTGATCTAATATTATAAGTTCAAATATCGAAGGTTTAAAAGATATGGAAATTAGAAAATTCAAGTTTATAATAAAAGTCAATTTTTTTACATAAATTTTTAGTTGTGAAATCCAACGAACATTTTTAATTCAACCTTACATTTAAAGAGTTATCAACCGAATTCACAACGGTACCCTTTTATCAAGATAGATATAAATATAAACATTAAACCCATCCTTTCCGTAAGGGTTTGGGTCGTTGAAAAGGTGTAATCCTTTAGGGGAAACCCAGTTTTGAAAAGTAGAAATTTGCAATTTCTAAACTTGTCAAATTCTATAAATTTTTAATGCCCTTGAATACGCTTGACCAACAATTTTGACAAATGTTCACAACTCATCAATTTTAAAGCAGAAATTTATTATTTGATTTAAAAATGTTCCAAAATTTTAATTTGTAGATTTTTATAAAAGTCAAATACATACACTTAAAACGAAAGCTTTTGAAGTAGTCAATGACTAAAATTTAAATTTTTAAATGTATTTTAAATCTAGTTTTGTAAAACTGACAATTTTCTGTTTAAAAAAAAGTTTCTATGAAACTGTGGTAGAAAAAAAGGAAAAATATGTTGTTTGAAAGCGGAGAAATATTTTCCTGTGTGTTTATATTGAGGATGTTTAGAGACCGTAACCTTGTTCTCACTAAGCAACCTCGAATCTACTGAAGTCCTGAGTACCACCAGCCTCTATACGACCTAGTACAGTCTCGTAAAATAACCATCGGACAGGACCAATACAGTCTCGTAAAATAACCACCGGACAGGACCAATACAGTCTCGTAAAATAACCACCGGACAGGACCAATACAGTCTCGGAAAATAACCATAGGACAGGACCAAACCCAGACTGGGATGATATTGTGAACTCATTAAAAGTTTATTTCTAAAATGAATTCAACAAAATTTAACTTTCTAATCTTTATATCTTTGCAACTTAATGTCGACTTGATTTGTTTGAAATACGGTATTCTGTTTAATCAAAAAATGTAAGTTTGAAATATCAAAGGCTTAGACCATCATGTTGCAAAGCTATTAGGATTTAAAAATTCGAGTTTGTGTTAAAGAATGTGGTACGTAATATTTTTGTTAAAAAGTCCAACTTCAGTATTTAAATCCAAGTATCATTTGAAAGAGAGCAGGCGGGAGGGTCTATCAGAGGTTTGAGCTGAAAAAAATACCAGAAAAACGCTTTTAATTAACATTTAAAATGCCTTTATAGGTTATCCGCAAAGAATAAAACCACTAGAAGGTACTTTCTTGAAATTAGTCTCTAAAAGCACGGGCATCAAAGATAATATATATATAGATATGCAGGCAGGTATAAATTTTGAGGTCTTGAGAAAAGGTGCAAACAGCACCATCTCTGTCGTACGCATGGCATTTTATCCTCTAGATTGTTGTTAATTTATCACTTTGTTTATGCGTGATAACACTAAATGCGTACTATAGTATCAACAATGTATACTGCATATTGTACTTAATGAAACAAATTAATCAATGCAAATAAAACTGGGGTAGGAATTTGACTAGACAAAGTTTAAATGTGCAAGTTGTACTGAATGGCATACGTAAATTAACGCAATTTAAATAAAAATTATGACTAAAAAGTACATCGAATCTAGGACAAAGTCCTCCCAAAAAAATGTTGCAATTTATTTGCCTTGTTTACTAGAATTCATGTATAAAAACAGTTATTTTAATAATTCTTTAAACCATCAACCCCAACATCTTAATTGCATATATTGTGGTACCAATTAAAAAATCTAATTTTATTTAAATATCTCATAAAACCGTTTGATTAAATAGATATCACTTATTTAACAAATATAAAATAATTTCCAAAGGTTTGTCAATATTTCTGTTTGCCTACTATATCTTTACTAAGTACAACTGATCATAACATAAACAAAACGCGTACTGTATGTTTGTGTTACCTTGAAATTTAATTTTATTGGTCAAACAGGTCCAGATAGCAACACTTGAACTATACAGGATGCAATACGCGTACTGTATGTTTATATAACACAAATGCGTATTTCCTACAGATGGCAGCAAGGGGAGAAAGGAATATAGAAAGTAATCAATTTGCTATAGATGTCTCTCCTTGCACCTTTTCTCAGAGGTTCAAAAATTAGTTGTCTGCTACAAGCAATTTAGGAAGGAGGTTTCTACCTGCCTGCATATCTATATATATATTATCTTCGACGGGCATCCGTAGTACACTCATATTTCCGAGCCGGGTCAAACTTTCCGGTCCCAGGTTGTACTGTATCGCCCAGACATTGGGTAAATAAAGCAGGCACTCAATAGTACTAGCCGGTGCAACAAGGTTGACGCGGTCAGACGTTAGGTTGAATTTACTTTTACTAAAGGGTCAGAGGAGCGTACATTGTTTATTAAATGATTTGTACAGAAAATAAGACTTGTAAAGCTTCGTGGAGCCTGCAGGAATGTCAGAAATAAGAATAAGTAAATTCTATAAAGTCGTCTCTGAAGTCTTATTCTATATGGGTATAATCCATGTATATATTCAGCAGGTTAGTTGGTTTGTTAAGTTTTTTTTTGAAAACACTGACCCCAAGCGAGGTTTATGAAGGTCAACATTTAAAGATTTTACCTTTAAAAAAGAAAATTGTCACAAATTTTGTAAATCCACTTTATAAAAAATAGAAGAATTGCCAAAACATATCGTTGTTATTGTTAGAAAATCACGCATAAAAATGGTTTCATGTTCTCAATATATACGTTTTGTTTGGGTGTCTGTTTGTTTTTATCTAATTAACGTCAAAACGGCTGAACCAATCAAGCCCAAATTTTGTGTCGGACATTACGTGAACCAATGGAAGGTTTATGGATGATAAAAATTTTAAAAAATTTTCCTCCAATAAAATTTAATTTCTAATAAATTTTCTAAATCCTCTAAATTTTTTTATGAAATCCGCGAACTTTTTTGTTTTTATATTACAAAGTGTACAAAGAGAAAATGCTTACAATTGAAATAGAAGATGGGCGCGAAGCGACCTAAAAGCCTTGTACTGATAAATATACAAAATATACAAAATGGAAGCGAAGTAGCGCAAAAAAATCTTTTATGATATATAATCTTGTTTGAAAAAAGAGAGTATATTTTAGAAGGATGAATATTCAGAAAGATGAATAATTCTTTTCTTGTTCATATCTCAGAATACTAGTTTCAGGATTATATACATTATCTGTATCCAATAAACGTCGAAACAGCCGAACCGATCGGACAAAATTTTTATAGGACCTCACATTGCCCGAGGAAAGATTTATCAGACTGGCTCTTTTATTTGACAATAAATTTTTTAAAGAATTTGAAATATTATAGAGATAAAAATTCCATCAGACCTCTGAAGAAAGCACAAAATTCATAAAAAAATGGTTCGCTTTATTACAATATTTTTTCACCTGAAACATGAACTAATCAAAAAAGTTTATTGCGTTTTGTAAAACAACGTTAATCCCGGTTTTTAATCACACTTTAATAAACTTTTTATATAGTTTATTAAAAGGTAGGATTTCTATAAAAACTTTGAAAAAAGAAAAAACACTTAAGTGATATTAAATAAAACGGCTAAAATATTATTCTATTAAAATAAAGCCTGAGCACTAAGCACTGCTTAGTTAAGTGCCTCCCCCCCCCTTCATCCCCTATTCTGCTATCCTCTCCTTGTTAAGAACATCTATCCTTGAAAAGATATTTTCAATGCTAAATAATCATTAACATAAACAAAATCTATATTATAGAAACAAACATTGTTAATAACGTTACATAATTTCCAAAATGATACATAAACTTTAAACATAGAAATCATGCTAGGAAAGAGCGAGATCTGTAATACTCGCCTAGCTGACTACTCAAGAACAAGATATCTAATACTCACTTAGCTGACTATTTGAGAATGAGATTTATAATAAAAATTTAGGTGACTGTTCAAAAGTACTCAAAAAATAATGTAATTTTACTATGTTTATTTTGCGATAAAATTTGACGTAAAAGATCTACCATGAAAGTACACTTAACCTCTATTTTTTATCCAAACTTACCAAATGCTAGGGTTTACAATCTTTTTGGATCAGTTTTGTAATGGAAATGTGTCACAAAAAGAGAATGTAATGAATACTAGTTGGGATCCATTTTAATTGCAATAATTGCTATGTAATTTTTTTTAGCATGTTCCGTCTTAAAATAGAATTTTTGCATAATTTAAAAAATCTAACTTTAACGAAATACAGTTTTAAATGTTGGAGACTTCACAGGGTTCCAATTTCTTCCTGATCGATTTGGCTTTATTAGGGCATTATGAAAACTCTCCTAATGCTGTTTATAATTAAAAACCATTAAAACTTTTGAAAATTAAAGGCGGAATCTTTCCAATATGGACTCAATATTTAAAATAAAATCCGTTATAAAATTACTGAACCAAATTGATCCGGGAAAAATTAGAAACCTTACAGAGGCATTCTTTATCAATTGCTCTATATAGATGATAATTTATAATGAAAATGTCTTAGAAGCATTTTCTTGTTTTATTCTCCAAACCCTAGATATATTATATTGTATATCAATTAATTATTTATAGGTCTAATCTTTCTGAAATGGAGACAAGAATTGGAGAAATATTGGAAACATGTAATAAGTATGATAGGATTCAGAATTAAGCGCTTTTTACTGAAAAAAATACTATTAGATAAAAAAAAGGGGGAAATCAAAAAATTTAAATTTTAATCATGTTTTCAAATTTTTTTATTTTTTTACATTCTCTGTTTTTGTTACTTTTAAGCTACTTGTATGGGATGAATAGCATTAAATGATGTTAGGTACTTTCCCAAAGGATTTTTCTGAAGTGTCAATTTCCCAAGGGTATTTTCCCAAGTGGCAACTTCCCAAATGTGCAATTTCCCAAGCGGCAACTTCCAAAGTCTATCTCTGCCCCAGCCTGTTCTAGCCATGGCGCTTGGGGTACCAGTATACAAACGTAAGACGCACAAACATTGGACAGTACAAACGTCAGACAGTTCAAATGTCGGACCAGTACAAACGTCGGACTAGTACAAACGTCAGACTGGTACAAACGTCGGACCAGGACAAACGTCGGATGGGTACATTTATAAGAAAAAACGTGGGACTTGGCAGATTTTGAATGGACCATTGTCCATTCTACAAGATCATACAGTTTAATCCCTATATCTTTTCAACCCGCTGTTGTAGACATTAGATATTTCAAACCATGAATTCCACAAGATCATACAGTTTAATCCCTATATCTTTGCAACCTGACTTATTGCTATATTTCCAGAGCTTTCTTTAACTACTTGTTTTTCTATTTTACGGACTCTTTTCTTCAAAAGATCACTGTCATGTGTATGCTCTCCCAGGAAACTGATAATCTTGTCATTCTCAAGAATTGTTTTTCCTTTGAATGCATTGGTAATAGGCTTTGTTGGGTTTCTTCTTTGTAACCCTATATTCAAACTGACTTGAATCAAGTAGGTGCCGTCCCCCCTGCTTGACGAACTTGACCTCAATATAGTTAGCAGTCTCCTCGTCCATGTATCCAGACTTTGTGAGATTATGAATTTTTAACAAACAAAGTTGAGAAATTTTTTGAGAGAAAATTGCGAATTTACAAGAATGTTAATCTGAAAATTCAAATATATTTTTTCCTCCTTAGTCCGACGTTTTTCCTTATAAATGTACCCGTTCGACGTTTGTACTGGTCCGACGTTTGTACCAGTCTGACGTTTGTACTTGTCCAATGTTTGTACTGGTCTGACGTTTGTACTGGTCCGACGTTTGTACTAGTCCGACGTTTGTACTGTCCGACGTTTGTAAGTCTTATGTTTCTACCGTCCGACGTTTGTACTGGTACCACAGTTCCCCCTAGCCCATCCTAGCCACAGCGCTTAGCCCCCATTGCAGCCTGTGGCGCTTCAAAGGTCCTAACCTGACATTTGGGAAGTTGCCGTTTGGAAAATTGCACATTTAGAAAGATGCCACTTGGGAAAATGTCACTTGGGAAGTAGCCCTTGAAGACCGTGCTTAACTTTCAGATCACCAGAGTTAAAGATTTTCTGTTGGTCATTATTATGTTTATCAATATAAATCCAGGGATGAGATGGTTAAAGTCTCCGGAGTAAGAAGTTTATCAACATCGTTTTCGGTTTTGAAGTGAAAACAAAAATATTGTTTTGAAACAGAAAAAGGAAAGAATGATATATACTTTGGAGAAAAAAACTCAGCGGGAGCGGTTGAACGAGCGGTTGAGATCTAGCATAGACTCTACGCAGTTCAGAATAAAGAATTAATAAGAAATTTACAATTTGTTCAACCGCTAAATCGCACTTTTTCGTTCACATTTTCAACAAATGAAATATAATTTTTCCTTAATAACGTTTTTGCTTTCAACCGCTGGTTTTCAGATTTTCAGCAACTTTTTTGATTTCAACCGCTGGTTTAAAGATTTTTCAGCAACTTTTTTGCTTACAACCGCCGGTTTTAACATTTTCTAGCAACTTTTTTGCTTTCAACAGCTGGTTTAAAGATTTTCAGCAAATTTTTAACTTTCAACCGTTGATTTTAAGATTTTTCAGCAACTTTTTTGCTTTCAACCGCTGGTTTTCAGATTTTTCTGAACTTGTTTACTTTCAACCGCTGGTTTCAAGATTCGTCAGCAACTTTTTGCTTACAACCGTTTTCAAATTTATCAGCAACTCTTTTTGCTTTCAACCGCTGGTTCAAAGATTGTTCAGCAACTTTTTTGCTTACAACCGCCGGTTTTCAGATTTTTCAGCAACTTTTTTGCTTTCAACCACTGGTTTAAAGACATTTCAGCAACTGTTTTACTTACAACCGTTTTCAGATATTTCAGTAACTTTTTTGCTTTCAACCGCTGGTTTAAAGATTTTTCAGCAACTTACTAATTTTTGACCGCTGATTTTAAGATTTTCAGCAACTTTTTTGCTTTTAACCGCTGGTTTTCAGATTTTTCAGAACTTTTTTACTTTCAACTGCTGGTTTCAAGATTTTTCAGCAACTTTTTTTTATGAAAAACTGTTTTCCAGTGGTTAAAGCAACCCAGCGATTGAAAGAAAAAAAGTTTCTGAAAAATCTTAAAGCCATCGGTTGAAAGCAAAAAAGTTGTTAAAAAATTTTAAAACCAGTTGTTAAAAGAAAACATTATTTATGAAAAACTGTTTTCCAGTGGCTAAAGCAACCCAGCGGTTGAAAGCAAAAATGTTGCTGAAAAATCTTAAACCCAGCGGTTAAAAGCAAAAAAATTGTTGAAAAATCTTAAAAACAAGCGGTTTAAAGAAAAAAGGTGTTGAAAAATCTTAGAACTGGTTTTTAAAAGAAAAAGTTTTTCATTAAAAACTGTTTTCCAGTGTATAAAAGCATCCCAGAGGTTTAAAGCAAAAAAAGTTGCTGAAAAATCTTAAACCCAGTGATTGAAAGCAAAAAAGTTGTTAAAAAATCTTAAAACCAGTTGTTAAAAGAAAAAAACATTTATGAAAAACTGTTTTCCAATGGTTATAGCAACCCAGCGGTTGAAAGCAAAAAAGTTGCTGAAAAATCTTAAACCCAGCAGTTGAAAGCAAAAAAGTTGTTAAAAATCTTAAAACTAGTTGTTAAAAGAAAAAATTTTTTATGAAAAACTGTTTTCCTGTGTTTAAAGCAAACCAGAGCGGTTAGAGCAAAAAGTTGCTGAAAAATCTTAAACCCAGCGGTTGAAAGCAAAAAGTTGTTAAAAAATCTAAAAACCAGTTGTTAAAAGAAAACATTTTTCATGGAAAACTGTTTTCCAGTGGTTAAAGTAACCCAGTGGTTGAAAGCAAAAAAGTTGCTGAAAAATCTTAAATCCAGCGGTTGAAAGCAAAAAAGTTGCTGAAAAATCTAAAAACCAGCGGTTTAAAGAAAAAAGGTGCTGAAAAATCTTAGAACTGGTTTTTAAAAGAAAACGTTTTTCATTAAAAACTGTTTTCCCGTGTATAAAAGCATCCCAGAGGTTTAAAAGAAGAAAGATGCTGAAAAGTCTTAAACCCAGCGGTTAAAAGCAAAAAAGTTGTTAAAAAATCTTAAAACCAGTTGTTAAAAGAAAAAAAATTATGAAAAACTGTTTTCCAGTGGTTAAAACAGGCCAGCGGTTAAAAGCAAAAAAGTTGCTGAAAAATCTTAAACCCAGCGGTTGAAAGCAAAAGTTGTTAAAAAAAATCTTAAAACCAGTTGTTAAAAGAAAATCTTTTTATAAAAAACTGTTTTCTAGTGGTTAAAGCAACCCAGTGGTTGAAAGCAAAAAAGTTGCTGAAAAATCTTAAACCCAGCGGTTGAAAGCAAAAAAGTTGCTGAAAAATCTTAAACCAAGCGGTTGAAAGCAAAAAAGTTGCTGAAAAATCTTAAACCCAGCGGTTGAAAGCAAAAAAGTTGCTGAAAAATTTTAAAACCAGTGGTGGAAAGAAAATGAATTTATTGATTGAACAAATTTTAAATTTGAGAAAAAAAAGCGCTTTTTTATTCTGAACTGTGTAGAGTCTAGGCTAGATCTCAACCGCTCATTTAACCGCTCCCGCTGAGTTATTTTCTCCAAAGTATATATCATTCAAAAGGAAAAAGTACTGTTCCGTTATGAAACCAAAAAGGATTGCTCTCCATTTTAAAACAAAAAATTATCATATTTCAAAACGGCAACTTTTAAAACAACTGTTTAGAAATTTTCCAAAACGACCCGTTTATTAACGACCGTTTTGAAGTTTTCCAAAAGCACACAGTTAAAAACAGCTTTTCAAATCGATCGTTTTGTAATTTTTCTAAAACGACAACTGCTCAGATTAATTGTTTTGAAACTTTCCAAAAATTTTAAAACAAGTTTTGAAAAAATAATAATTGTCCATCCACCATTTGTGTAATGCTAGATTTTTCCCAGTTCATACAGTTCCGTTTCAAGCATTATAAATCTCGATCATCCCTGTGTACTTTATCCTGCCCCAAAGCCCTGGAATGACAGTTTAGTGTTTCTAGAATTTAAAAAGAAGAATACATGCTTTCTTTCATGGGTAAACTTAGTGATCTGAGATTCAAGAATGTAGAAACATATATATTTTACTATTTATAGCTTAGTTTTAGCTATACAATATCTACACGGTTACCCACAGAGGATGATACTGTAAAGGACAACCCAAAACTCTAAAAATATGGCGATTCGAAGCTTTATTTTTGGTTTCTGCATTCAATTGAGTATTTTGATGATTTTGGCCTACACGGAATAATGCAATGCAAAAACGCGGACAAAGCAAATTCCGTACAATCGTCTCTGAAGTCTAATCCTTTGTGGGTAACCCTGTACATAAAGTGAATCAATATATGTACTTCAATCTCAAAGTGTGTACAAAGTGCATTCTAATGTGAAGAATTGCTCGTACGAATTTGCGATGCCGTAACTTTTAATGATGTCAACTGTAGCTCAGTCATCTAAAGGTAGCAAAATATCATATTTTTCCGTTTGCTTAAAAGTTTTGTAAATTTTTTATCATCTAAAGATCTCACTAGAACTAAATCGATCATAATGTTGGTCATTGCTTCTTTCAAACTTAATTTGAACACAAATGGTTTTTGTTCTCAAATCTGCATCTACAATGCAGGATTGCAAAAAAGTGTGACTGAGTTAGCAAGTAAAGTAAAAGGCAAAAGTGTTAAGACACTTCAAAACTGACGCAGACGAATTTTGGCAACTTTTTATTGTTGTCCTAATCTATGTGATCAAAAGTTTCCCGAAAAAAAGGTGTTTGAACAATAATAAAAAAAAACAGAATTGAGCGAAATGAAAAGGGATTTTTGTTTCATATGAACAGTGAACACTTTAACAGGGTAATCTGTAAAATAAAGCGTTTAGCTCATATATATTTAATTATGTGTCAGCTATAGCTGGTTAAACGCCTCTGGACCAAATGGGCTGAAATGTACCCGGGGGTAGAAAATGATTTTTTTTCAAAAATCAAAAGAAAATGTTTTAAAGAATCAAAAATAGTTTTCTTCAAAAATTCGATTAAAAAAAATTTCACGGGCAACGTCAGACACTTCAGCTAGTGTCCTAATGCTAGCTAGAAAAAGAAGGATATCTCATTCATCCCATGATCAAAGAAAGGTTTACCGGGTACCGGGAGGAATCGGAAAAGCCACTTTAAAATTGAATACAGTCCCTTTTTTGACTTAATTATCAGTTTGACAAAAGTTGAAACGGTGCGGTGAGCCGTACATTTGAATTTCCAAGCCGGGTCAACCTTTCCGGTCCCAGTTTGTTCTGTATCGACCGGACCGGGTAAATAAAGCAGACACTCAGTAGGACTAGCCGGTGCAACAAGGTTGACGCGGTCAGACTTTAGGTTGAATTTACTTTTACTGAAGGGTCAGAGGTGCGTGGGTAGGGCTTGACATTTTAAGTTTTAGACGTGTTTAAAAAAACGACGTCTACGTTTTGTTTCGTGCATTTTGTCCTTTTTATCTATATATACATACTTTGCTTGTCTGTCTATCTGTTTGTTTGTATCCAATAAACGTCAAAACGGCTGAACCGATCGGGCCAAAATGTTGTGTGGGACATCACGTGACCCCAGGGAAGGTTTTAGTATGATAGAATTTTCAAAAATTTGCCTCTAATTTTTTTCATAAAATCCTTGAATTTTTATTTGATTTTGTTTTAGAATGTATACAAAAGAAAATGTTCACAATTAAAATAGAAGATGTGCGAAAGCGCCCTAAAAACCTAGTTTCCTAAAATTTTGTTAAAATCAAGTATTTTTAACTTAAATTCATCGCAATACAGAACATGTGTTTTCAGACGTTACGTTATTTATTGACAGGCAAGGGTGGAGAGTTAATTGTATGAAATGGAGAGGGGGCTTTCTAAAAAAATTTAAAGCATTGTATTAGTTTTATTTATATTAATTATCACTGGAAGAAATTAAAGCAATAAGTATGTATGTCAAAAAAAAGTGACAGGGGGGAGGTCTTTTTTACCCCTGCAGTTGGGTAATCATAAAGAACATAATTTTTTTGTTTAGGTTTTAGTTTTAAGATTGCACATGGACGACATATTTAATTCGCCCGCGTTTGCTTTATATTACACTTGCCATTAGTACAGTTTCCATAAAGGTTCATTTTCCATAATTTTGGCATAAAACTTAGTTTTGCCAGCTGTTTTTTATTCAAGAAATCGCCGAAAATAAATATTTATATTCGGATTTTTTTGGACAAAACTCAATGCAATCTAGAGAAAGAGAATAATTGTCTCATTCTTTCTTAGAACCATCGTGCCAATAGACAGATGTAGAGCCACTTGATAATATAGTTGCAGTTGAGGTTCTTGAGGAAGGGAACCGGAGAAAAGAGAACACAATCTCGTCCGAAATTCCGCATCTGTTTTATTATCTAAACCTACCTTCGGTTCGGATGAAGTTAGTTTTTTTTCAAATAATATGAAATCAAAACACCTTCAAACGAAAAAGACATGTTCGCATTTTTTTGTGAAAGTTTCTTTCGCTGGAAACCCTTGGTCAGTCTAGCCTTCTGACCAAACCGATCTGTTTATGGTCAAAATTTAAAGCTTATGAATTTACTTTAATAATAAACTCTGTAATAAATTGCTGCGTAAAACGCTAAAACTGCAGTGAAGAAAAAGAAGCATGAAGCAAGTGTCCCAGCTAACCTAGAAACATATAATTTTACTCCTGTATCTATGTCAAAAAAGCCTTATATAAAGATGTGTTTCTAAGCAGTCTGAAAGCATCAACAGTAGATTCTACTTTCTCTAAATATACACTTCCATTTTTTTAACGACAATTTAGAATTCAGAATTGGGTCAAGGACTAAAAGATATCATTTAAAAAGCGTAAAGTTGAAAAAAAGAAAAGAAAAGAAATATTATTTACAATTAACAGAAAAAATGTAATTGACCCTATATTACGACATGAATGGTTAATAAAGATTGAATATTTTGAAAATTAAATTCTTCGAAAAACGCTAAAAGTTATCATGCATAAAGATTACAAAATTATATAATGTGACGCAAGACTGTAAACCGAAAACCATCCAATTTGACGACAAATAATATATATATTATCAACCCTAGATAGTATGGACCACTATATATACATTATCAACCCTAGATAGTATGGACCACTATATATACATTATATCAACCCTAGATAGTATGGACCATTATATATACATTATCAACCCTAGATAGTATGGAACACTATATATACATTATATATACATTATGTATACATTATCAACCCTAGATAGTATGGACCACTATATATACATTTTATATACATAATATATACATTATCAACCCTAGATAGTATGGACCACTATATATACATTATCAACCCTAGATAGTATGGACCACTATATATAC
>NW_019396257.1:0-8556 GCF_000591075.1 Eurytemora carolleeae | reverse complement strand
ACTTCTCTGTATTCCTGTATACATGAGGTACAGTGGAATAGAATATATAAACACTTCTCTGTATTCCTGTATACATGAGGTACAGTGGAATAGAATATATAAACACTTCTCTGTATTCCTGTATACATGAGGTACAGTGGAATAGAATATATAAACACTTCTCTGTATTTCTGTATACATGAGGTACAGTGGAATAGAACATATAAATACGTATCTGTATTCCTCTAAACATGAGGTACAGTGGAATAGAATATATAAATACTTCTCTGTATTCCTGTGTACATGAGGTACAGTGGAATAAAATATATAAACACTTCTCTGTATTCCTGTATTCATGAGGTACAGTGGATTAGAATATATAAACACTTCTCTGTATTCCTGTATACATGAGGTATAGTGGAATAGAATATATAAATACTTCTCTGTATTCCTGTATACATGAGGTACAGTGGAATAGAATTTATAAACACTTCTCTGTATTCCTGTATACATGAGGTACAGCGAAATAGAATAAAGAAACACTTCTCTGTATTCCTGTATACATGAGGTACAGTGGAATAGAATATATAAATACTTCTCTGTATTCCTGTATACATGAGGTACAGTGGAATAGAATATATAAACACTTCTCTGTATTCCATTAGACATAAGGTACAGTGGAATAGGATATATAAACATTTCTCTGTATTCCATTAGGCATAAGGTACAGTGGAATAGAATATATAAACACTTCTCTTTATTCCATTAGACATAAGATACAGTGGAATAGAATATATAAACACTTCTCTGTATTCCATTAGACATAAGGTACAGTGGAATAGAATATATAAACACTTCTCTGTATTCCATTAGACATAAGGTACAGTAGAATAGAATAAACAGAAGTAAAAACAAACAGAGATTACTACTTTATAAAACATAGAATCGGCCTCATTGTAAAAAGTCTTATCAATTTTTGATTTTACCGCCCTAACTCAATGTTGCTTTTCTGTAGCCCTTTACATTTACATTCTAGAATTATAAAGCACTTGTTGGTACCTTGAGTTTTTATGAAGTAATTGGCAAAATCATTATCGATTTTTGCTTGAAAGCTGAAGACATTTAAATCACAGAAAAATATAAATATAGATTTATACAAGTAAAATATATATATATATATATATATACATAATATATACATATACATATATATTTATACATATATACAGATTCATGGCACTTCGTCCCCATTCTCTCATTCTCTCACCAACAGATATGAAACTACTCAACCAGGTCAAATTTTTTGTCACAAAAATAGTTTTTTTTACATTTTTTCCCAATTAAGTTTAAATTCGTAAACTGCCATTTTATCAAGTGCGCATTAGCAAAATGACATTTTAGAAAATATAAGGCTTTTTTTGGGAATGGGAACAATAGATAAAAACTTGACATTAAGTGTGCTTCGCACCTCTCTTTTTATGTAATTCTGGTTTTTTAATGATGCTTACCATATTTTCTTCGCACATATACAAAAAATTTTGTTCCGTTTCCCTGCTCGATGGTATTTAAATTTTAACTGTCGAAATCTAAATAAATATATCTTTTTAGCATTTTTTTTTTGATAAAATATATTTTTGGGATCTGCAGGTTCTCCAAAAAGTCGATTATTTATAAAACAATAATAATTTTGAAATTGTAAATAGATTTTTCTTAAAATCTATATTTTTCAATAAAATTTGTATGTTTATTCTAGGAAAGTGTGGTAAACACTGCTTGGTGCAAATCTCAAATTATAACGTAAGAAAAAACATGGCGAAAATCAAAAGATAAAAAATTTGCAAGATAACCTGACTAAATCTTATATAATAATAATTTATACTGGATTCCCCACAAAGGACAAGATCTGAGAGACGACTGTACAGAATTCAAACTGACAGAAGACCAAACTTAACCTTGGGATAAACATATTTCAAGAGATTGAGGTCGTCTTTACAATCTCTTCCTTTGTGGGCAACCCTTTGTTATTGTGTAACAAAGGTTGTCTCACCATATTGAATTGTGTTGTTTTAGAAACACAGAGGAATAGAAAATATAAAAAGATTGGACCATTTAAAAATATTTGGATAAGTCTATATATATCTCATATTTGGATAAGTCTATATATATCTCATATTTGGATAAGTCTATATATATCTCATATTTGGATAAGTCTATATATATATCTCATATTTGGATAAGTCTATATATATCTCATATTTCATATTTTTATTCATTTACAAAGCATGAGATATTACAAATAAGCAATTACAATTTACTATACAGTTTGGACCCGCCTAACCAGGGTTGGTTGTTTTGAGTGGTACGTATATATGTATATAATTCAATCTTGTAGAAAATAAAAGTTTCTTGATATGAGTAGTATGGTCTGGATTTATATATCAACATGTATATTATACTAGCTAAACTGCCCGGCGTTGCCCGTGGAATAACATTTTTTTTATTTGGACTTTAAAATCGAATTTTGTTAGCCCATATTACCCCCCATGGTACCCATTGGTTCCCGTTTGGCCAGAAACATATATATGAGGGACGAGCTTTTTATATAGATTAAATCCGATGCGTGAAAACTAAGGTGTGGGAGGGGGGGGGCAGTGTTTGAAACATGACGTATGCGGTCTCCTTAAAAACTTGTTTACAGTAAATAAACAATAGTTTTTCACAAGCCTGGTCCTCCTATACCCTAGAAAAATTTACACTCTTGTTATTTCCTCCTTAGTTCTATGCACATTGGTCTAGTCTTGTCTTCTATTTTAGGATGAATTCCAGTTTTACTGCTTACTTATTCTCAGATAAACCGAAGATTACAACAGAGAAAAAAAGGTCAAAAATTCAGTTTTAAAAAAACATATACAAATTATAGTTTCTAATATAAGCACATATTTCTAGTGTGAGTATAAAGAAACGAATGGTAATTGAAGACGACATGAAGAAATATTGGGGATTTTATCTTCTACGGGGTTCCACAGTCAGGTATTGAAGACGACATGAAGAAATATTGGAGATTTTATCTTCTACGGGGTTCCACAGTCAGGTATTAAAGACGACATGAAGAAATATTGGGGATTTTATTATACGGGGTTCCACAGTCAGGTATTGAAGACGGCATGAAGAATTATTGGGGATTTTATCCCCAACGGGGTTCCCAGTCAGTTATTGAAGACAACATGAAGAAATATTGGGGAATTAATCCCCTACGGGGATATTGCGGAAAAAGAACTGATAACTCAAACAATATTTTTCTATTCCTTGTAGCTTTGCAACCTGATTTTGCCGCCTTTGATATTGAAATAACAAAGCTTACACCAGAATGTTGTGAAGATTTAAGATAAGAAAGTTAAAGTTGAAAGTGAGTTATTAGTTTCTTTTTAAAGATTGTGTGATTTGAAGAAATCAAATCAATCTTGCAAACACTATTTTTTCAAATGAGAATATTTCTTAAAAAATTAAATTAAAATTAAAACCAGGTTGGGGGGTTGTGCTAGGTGGCCTGGTAGTTCTGTTGTTGTTGTTCAAGGATCAGAGGTAAAAAAAGTTCAATCATTTAACCGTAGCCCGGTTTTTTATTTAATGGGGGGTTGGGTGCAATCCATGTGAAACAAATTGAATAATGGTCTGAACGGCAGTGGGTTAAATCTGAAAATTATAAAAAATCTTTAATACTCCATAACATTTTGTATATTGAATTATTTATATTATATGTATAGAAAAGTTTGTCGCCTGTATTAATATTTTTCAAGCACTTATTTTACATTTTTACGACATATACTTTAAAAAAGTTATTCTTGAATCTCCCAAAGCAACTTTAAAAGATAGGTTCGAAAATCTTTAAAAATGAATACTGAAAACTTAGACTTTAACGCTAGATACATAAATAACCTTTTCTTAACTCGCTCTAGAGGCATTTGCACATCTTATATAAGGCAAAAAATAGCCCAACCGTATAAAAAGGTCTAAACTTTTGGATCTGATCCCAGGATGCCAGAAGATGTGCTTGGTTGGGAGAACTTGACAGTACAGAGGAGAGCGATGAGTTTAGTAATGAAGATGAGGATATTAATGACCAGGTGAGTGAGGTTTCACTTGGGCATACATTGGTTTTAAAGAGAAACAGATTAAATAAAGGGACTGTAAACGTATTTAAAGAGAAACGGATTAAATAAAGGAACTGTAGACGTATTTAAAGAGAAACGGATTAAATAAAGGGACTATAAACGTATTCAAAGAGAAACGGATTAAATAAAGGGACTGTAAACGTATTTGAAGAGAAACGGATTAAATAAAGGGACTGTAAACGTATTACAAGAGAAACGGATTAAATAAAGGGACTATAAACGTATTTAAAGAGAAACGGATTAAATAAAGGGACTATAAACGTATTTAAAGAGAAACAGATTAATTAAAGGCACTATAGACATATTTAAAGAGAAACGGATTAAATAAAGGGACTGTAAACGTATTAAAAGAGAAACGGATTAAATATAGGGACTGTAAACGTATTTGAAGAGAATCAGATTAAATAAAGGGACTGTAAACGTATTTGAAGAGAAACGGATTAAATAAAGGGACTGTAAACGTATTACAAGAGAAACGGATTAAATAAAGGGACTGTAAACGTATTTAAAGAGAAACGGATTTAATAAAGGAACTGTAAACGTATTTGTAGAGAAACGGATTAAATAAGGGACTGTAAACGTATTTGAAGAGAAACAGATTAAATAAAGGGACTGTAAACGTATTTTAAAATCACATCTAGGGATGGGCGTAGTTCCTGGGGAACAATTGTTCCTATAGGGAACAAACAGAATTATCAAGAATGATGCCAACGTTCCAGAAAAAAAGAACGAACGTGCAGAATGTGTTTTTAAAGTTTTTGAATGATCTATAAATTAGCAGACGAGACAAACGGAAATTGGTTGCAAAGAACGGTCTGTAATCTCTAACATTAAAGAGCAGGAACGCATTCTAAACTTAAATTTTGGTCTAGTATAGAATTGGGTGCAATTAGAGATGGGCACATTCGACTTTCTTTCATAATGATCGTTCATTGTTCGTGAATGATCCATTTAGTTCTTTTTTTTCAATCGTAAAAAAATTCACTTTGTTCGTTCCTAAAATTTCGTTGATTGTCAATCTATTTCATGCACATAGAAAATTGTTTAAATCTTATCTATATTATGCTGAACCAGGGGAGCTCATGTGTAAACAGCCTGGGCTATCTTAAAGCTCCCCCGCCACAATATACTTTTAATTGTTTGTAATTTTCAATTAGCATTTATATGTATGTACATTGTATAATCTGTAGCCTAATAAAAGATTTGATTTGATTTGATTTGATTTGATATTTCGTTCGTTTTCTCACTAAACGACCGTTCAGTAAAATCATCTGTATTAGATAAAAAATAATGGACCATTATTTTTTTAATGGCCCTTGTTCTAGAACAAGGAGCAATCAAAATTGTTTACGTTCTTAAGTCATTAATGAGTACTCCCCCTTAACAGACGGCTGGAACTGTTCTCAATCAAGAACACAAAGAACGGAACAGGGAAGGAAGAATTGGAAAAAGAACGAACGAAAAAGAACGATCCAGCTGAATACCCTCGTTCATGAACGAGAAACGAACAATTTAAAAAAAAATAGGCACATGCCCAGTCCTATACTCTATTCAGGATATGTTCGAAAATGGAAAAACTGACATGAATGTTGCCTTTAATCTTCATATCGTTGTATTGTCTAAGATAAACGAGAGATCCTTGTTTTCTAGCTTAATATTTTCAATTGTTTAAGATGTATTTAGCAGAGAAAAAAGAAATAAATTGACTTAAAACCTCTTAGATATATTCCTCAGTGTTGTTCTTTGAAGGGTTAAAGGGTACCAGTGTGAATCTACCCCAAGGAGTATGGAATAGAAGGTACTCCATTTGAATAAGAAATATTTGTCTGATGTACAATTACCGCGTATACAATAACCTATTCTGAATATTTCTTATACAAATGGAAAGCATGCATGATCATATGGTAGGGCAGGCCGCGTCAGTTGTATCTCCCTTCTAATCCATGCTCCTTAATCTCCCCTCTTTAAATAGAGGTACAAGCTAACTTTCGATTTGATAAACACATTTATGAATTAATGATTTCTTCAATAATGAAATAACAAAGACTAATGATACAGGATGATGATTTTGTGAATTATGTTCAAGAAAGTGTGACAGCAGAAGTACCTCTTGATACTCTAGGTATGTATTTACAAGAAACCCCCCATTTCTCTGTTTCATGCTACATGATCCATGCGTTGTTTACATAAAATGTGTACTGCAGTTTCTGGGAGGAGTGTAAACAAAAGTCAGTAAGAGCCAAGGTTGTAATGCAAGGAAAGTTAACTACTATGAATGCATATTGAAACCAGTTCTCTCTGGGCGGAATTTGTAAACAAGAATAGATGCATCAGTGTTGGTTTAGTATCCGAGGAGATTAAAAGATTTAAATTTTGATAATTTTCATAATTCACAAAATAGTTTCCTATGACCAGAATATTTCATTGATTTTTTATGTGAGAGATGGAAGCCATGTCAAGCTTCGACATCCGTCTTGTGTTCACATTACCGCCCAGAGACAGTACACTGCAGTACAAAAGATGCGTACACCTCTGAAATAACTTTCCTTGCATTATAACCTTGTGTATTATGAAAATTTTTTAATCAAGAACTGAGCCCCAAAGAGGAATTATCTCCAATATCTAAACTAGTGAAAGCAGTTAGGAATCTACCGGAGGATGAAAGAAAAATATTTTTCAGGAACAGTTTAATTTGAAACTTGAAAATAAAAATGTTGATGGGTGAAACTTAAAATTTTTTCTGACCTCAAAAAGTACGGGATTATGGGGGAGAGCTTTGCTATCATTTCAACATACTTGAAAAACACAAATATAATGATTACATTTTTTATATCTTTTGATTCTCCCTATTTTATAAAACTTAACAATCTTTCATCCCTCCTGAGATATTTTATATTCTTTAGAAAATAAGTATAAAAGACATAATTAGACGATTATTTTGACTTTTTTTGGGATTTTTGACATTTTGGAATCTGGAAGAGATTTTTTTCTGGATCTGCATTGGCTAAGATTTCATAAATTTAGCTTAAAAAGTATAAAAACAAAATTTAAAAGCCTTTAGTGGATTAAATGCACTTTTTCATATCTATGCTGCATATTATAGCACTTGTTTATATCTTTTTGATAATAATTTTGATTTTTCTTAAAATAATTGGTTATTACACAAAGATTGGGCATTACACAAAGATTAGACCTGAATATGACATCTTTTGGTCAAATAAAGTCACTTACATTTAATAGATTATCGTGAATATTAGGAAATAGACAGTGCAAATTCTGTACAGTCCTCACTGAAATTTCATCCTGTTTGGGTAACCTTGTAGTTTGTACCTTCTTCCGCATTACTCGACATCATAAATATAAAGAAACCTATTTCTTGCAAATTCTGGATATTTTTTAAACCCGAATTAAACTGGACCTAGAGAGTTTTTGTACGGTATTGAACACGTTTCAACCCATGGAAACCTCTCAAATAACAGGCAACATAATTCTTAAATCTAAGTTTTCAGTCCATTTCAAAATTAGAAATATTGTAAAATATTTAAATTTTCAATTTTGATATTGTTTACTTTTTATCTAGGGCTAGGGAATCTTTAGAGAAACTGTTTAACAGGTAAAACCGTATAGCACAAGAAAGCCATATGTGTTTGTGTTTGTTTTTGTGTTTGTGTTTGTGTTTGTGTTTGTGTTTGTGTTTGTGTTTGTGTTTGTGTTTGTGTTTTTGTTTGTGTTTGTGTTTGTGTTTGTGTTTGTGTTTGTGTTTGTGCTTGTGTTTGTGTTGTGTTTTGTGTTTGTGTTTGTGTTTGTGTTTGTGTTTGTTTTTGTTTTTGTGTTTGTGTNGTGTTTGTGTTTGTGTTTGTGTTTGTGTTTGTGTTTGTGTTTGTGTTTGTGTTTGTGTTTGTGTTTGTGTTTGTGTTTGTGTTTGTGTTTGTGTTTGTGTTTGTGTTTGTGTTTGTGTATTTCAGTTTCATGGAAGGAATTGGAGCACGTGCTGCTAGTTAAAAAGAAAACTATGCATTTTTACTCAAATTGATTTTTTTACAATTTTTCTTTTCTTAAATTTTATTCAAAATTTGCATAAAATTTTATAAAATATTTTGATGGAATTGCAGTATTCTCTTTCGTGAATTTTATGCATACTATCCGCGTATTTTTTTAATCTATTTAAACTTTTCTGGGTGTCTGTTTTTTTTTTTTGTATCTAATAAACGTCATGACACATGTCCCCAGGGAAAGTTCATGCATGATCCAAATTTCAAAAATTTGACAAAATTCGATTTCAATTAGATTTTAAAAATCCACGACATTTTTACAAAATCCTGGAACCTTTTTGTTTATTTTTGCTTTACATTACAATGTATACAAAGAGTGTTACGCGAGCCATGCTGCGTATAGAAAGTCTGTT
>NW_019396256.1:373576-410941 GCF_000591075.1 Eurytemora carolleeae | reverse complement strand
GATGTTGAATGTTTAGATTCAGATAAATAAACTCAAAGATTCATTAATTTCTAAAGTAGTTGAAGAGGACAGTTATGTACATTAATCTTAGATTTGACTTTAAGGATAAAGAGAAGGACTTATAGGAAGGAAAAAGAAATAGTTAATCGAAGAAAACACAGAAAAAGAGTAGGGAAAGGATAGGAAGAGAGAATAAAGGTAGGGAAAGGATAGGAAGAGAGAATAAAGAGTAAGGAAAGGATAGGAAGAGAGAGTAAAGAGTAGGGAAAGGATAGAAAGGGAGAATAAAGAGTAGGGAAAGGATAGGAAGAGAGAATATAGAGTAGGGAAAGGACAGGAAGAGAAAATAAAGAGTAGGGAAAGGATAGGAAGAGAGAGTAAAGAGTAGGGAAAGGATAGGAAGGGAGAATAAAGAGTAGGGAAAGGATAGGAAGAGATAATATAGAGTATGGAAAGGACAGGAAAAGAGAATAAAGAATAGGGAAAGGATAGGAAGAGAGAATAAAGAGTAGGGAAAGGATAGGAAGGGAGAATAAAGAGTAGGGAAAGGATAGGAAGAGAGAATATAGAGTAGGGAAAGGACAGGAAGAGAGAATAAAGAGTAGGGAAATGGTAGGTGTAGAGAAAGAGTAGACATTGACATTTATGACATGTTTTTCGAAAGTGTAAAATCCTTGAAATGATCTTATATACAAAATGCGCCCTTTTCTGCAGACATCCATGACTTACGTTAGCTTGAAAGAATTAGTGTCAACAAACTTTTGGCCATTTTTTACTTTATCTGATGAATGAAACATGAACTTAAAACTTCCTACAAAATCTATTTTTTAATTCATATATTTATGCAACCTGAGGCCGAATTTAAAGAATTTGAGCCGCGTCTTAAATTTAAGCCGTAGCTCAAATACCGTTAGCTCCACTTAAAATTGTATTAATTTTTTCAAGAATTAAGCCAACGCTAAATTGAAACCGGTTTTTTGTCAGATTTATGCCGCGGCCCAAATTTCTTAAATTTGGACACAAATATCTTAGACTATTTTAAACTACAAGTTTCTGCTGTATATATAGGTTTAAATTATCAAGGTTTACATCGCTTTGTTTCAAAGATATAAGTATTTGAAAATCAAAGTATGATATCGAACATTGGCAATTTCCATTCTCTCAAATCCATGATATCATGAGGTGTTACTGTGTGTGTAGACACCAAAATATCCAGGGTTACTTCCTTTTGTAAATATTTGAATAGTACCGTTGTGAATCGCTCCAGTACAATCTTGATAAAATGTAAATAAGAATTACTTGGATAGCCAAAAAGGTCTAAAGATTCATTTTTGTTAAACGGCAAAAAATCTTAGCTCCTCCTTCATAAATACTATTTAGAAGATTTGAGTTTTTCCACTTTATACACTCAGGTTTGTATAAAGTTTGCAAAATGGTTGAAAATACTTCACTGAAAACAAAAACCACATCTCATACAAAAAATGCGAAGTTTTTGTTCTCAAAACTAGTCAAAGCTAATACATAAGCCGCAACGGAACATTTGAATTCATTCTCCGAAATTCCGCAACTTTTTGCTGGAGTTTTCAAATATTTCATTCAGCAAGAACTTTAAGCTCTTGCTGCCAATTTTCATCATATTTTCAAATACCGTTCAAAATCTAAACTTGAAACTTTTTAAAGTGTTTCCATCCTGATTTTGCTGAATAAATCTAAAAGATCCATAAACGACGGTTTTATTTTTCGTTATTATATTATTATTATATGTTCACAGTCTCTTCTAAGCTTAATTCAATTTTTAAAAAAAAGTGTATTTTAATAATTCGTATTTAGACTTCTTTAAAGCGTTTGACTAGCCAACTTTTTTGTTGTTTATAATAACCGGGATCAAGCATTGATCTCCATCTTATGCAGACCTAAGGATTACTTTTATTCCTTAATTCGATATCCCATGAGGTTCAGGCCCTACATGGTAAACTTGAATCGGGTAATCAAGAATGTATCCTCAAGTTTAAAAGTCCTATATGCAGTGGATATCGAGATCAAGCGTTCAAATTTTCTAAAAAGTTGAAATTTGTCGCACCAAATTAATAACAGATTTCTCATTGGTCGGAATCTTGTAGGGAGGATTAAGCAGGAAATTAAAAGTGACCAAATATATTCAGATCAATCGATCGGATATTAATGCAGGTATACAATTCTAAAGTTCCCAGTTCTGTTCGTTTTGTTTAAAGCAGTTTTTTTCTGCACAAAATACTCTTGTCTAAAGTTTCTGATTTAGCTTTTTGCAGAAGATTTACGATTACTCAAATTACACTTTGTATGCTTGATAATCTTTTCTTGCTTTCTCTTTTCCTTCTCCTTAGAAACAATGAAATATTGATAATTTGTTTTTGATTTTTCTTATCTTCTTTTCCATAGTTTTAACTAATTTCCTTGGATGTAAAGTATTTTTATTTTTAAACTTCCGCTAGATGCCAGTATATTGAACTAGGCTTTTCCCTCAGCCTCTAGAGCTTTCTCATTTTAAGGACATCTAGTTGTTTTATTAATAATAACTTTTTTGGACAAAAAAAATCACGAAAAATTCTTCGAAAAAAAGATACATATACCTGAAATAGAAAAAATACTCTTAATTTACAAGGTAAAAATTTAAAATTGTTTCTACAATTTAAAAAGTTTTTGTTTTTAATGTTTAATTATCTAAAATGAATATAGGAGAACTATATTGCACTGGGAACTTTAAAGGATAGACTGAAATTTTGTGTTTTGCAAATAATGATTAAATTTAACTTTTTTGGCAAAACCTCGGTAAAACTAATTCTGCACAAAAATGGATACTACCCTAGGGTACCGATCCAGGAGTATTTAAAAGTAAAATAAATCTCTATATTAGTTAGATAAAATAAGTTTGAAACATCTAAGGTTTACACTATCAGTTTGCAAAGATATAAGGATTAGGAAATTTATTTTGTTCAAAGACTCAATTCATTTCATTTCACAAAAAAAAATCAAATTTTCATCTTTTCAAAAACAAAATCTTCTGCAAAGCTTTGGACCATTGCAAAGAAAAGATGGTTTTTATTATACTTTTTCACTTTATTTACAGTCATTGTCGTATATATCAATACAATGGAGACAACTTTCGATTTCAATTTTCAATTTCGACCAAGCTTTCAAACAGCGAGGAAACAAAGAAAAGCTGTCAATTAACAGCTTCTCTTTGTTTACTCGTAAACTTGTAATTTGAAGAAACATTTTAGAGATCAAAACTTAAAGAGAAAAGTTAGTTTATTGTATTGATATAAACGCTGAACACTGAAAAACTGGGTTAATTTTGATACATCTCTATATAATTGTCCATGGAGTATACTCCAAGAGATGGTGCTGAGTGCAGTGCAGCTGATATATGAGGTTAATCTAATGAATTTAATTCAAACTAAAATTCTCTTCAATAATCTTAAAATATTTATCTCCCCTACCCCACCCCGCTTCTCTTTCTTCACTACTCATGCAATTTTGAGATCTATTCTTGAAAAATCAAAACTTTCGGATTTTTGCAAAAATTATTTTCTTTCGATGAAATTGTGTTTGGACAAATATGAAATTGGTTTTTTAAAATAACTTTTTGCAATTTAACGTTTATTTAACGTTCCCAAATTTGTGTGGGACCTCGCGTGACCCCGGGAAAGGTTTATGGATGATCGAATTTTCAAAAATTTGCCTTTTACAAAATTCGATTTTTAAAAATTTTGAAAATACAAGAATTTTTTTAATAAAATCCGGGTACTTTTTGTTTATTTTTGTTTTACAGTTTAAACAAGTAAAAAATGCTTTTAATTAATATATTTAATGGTTATAATTAATTTTTATTTCGAATTCGAACTACACCAAAATACATCCTGTCTGTATCCACATATTTTCAGTCATATTTTCATCTCTAATTGAAATCCGTACAAAATAGCAGAAAAGACTTTAAAGTGTTAAATGTTTATAATTATAAGTTATAAGTTTATAAGTTAAGGGGTTCTCCACCAATTGGAAAAGGAATTGCTAAAGACTCAAATTTCCTAATACCTATATCTTTGCCACCTGGTGGTGTAAACCTCAAATTTTTCAAAATTCGATAATTTGATCTAACAGAATCCCAAGTTTGAAATATCTAAGGTATACAGCTTGGGGTTGCAAAGATATAGGGATTATAATATCAGAGATTGTGGCAAAGACTCAATTTCTTTGGGAGAAAATTGAACAAATTCTAACTACCTTTGATTCAATATTTTGATGAGAAAACTTTAAACAATGATTTNGGTAGATTTCGATAATAGTCTGCTTATTCATAAACATTCTATTAAAAATGTTATACTTTTTGACTACTAAAATAGAAATCATCAATAAATATATAACTTTTCTTATTTCTTAGAAAAAAGATATTATTATTTTTTAAAGCTACAATGGGAGAGCAGTGAGCACAACATAACACTATGTAAATAACAACAAAAGGAAAACTAATATGATTATATAATATAAAACCAAACAATGGAGTATATGGAGCGGGCAAAATACAATTTGCAAAAATATAAAAATTCTTATCTTCACGTTGTAATAGGAGCGTGACGTCACTTTTGCAGATAGTTCTGAGTTTAAAGTCTTAAAATTCAAATTTGAAAATGCGGGAAATCAATCATGGAAGACCGCTCTAAATAAGTAAATGGTTTAAATCGATCAATCACATTTTGTATTCTCTATGATGAAAGCTTTCAACTAGGCTTTGCTCAGACAAAGATTGCACATTTAAGAATACTTTATTTTGATACACATTAAACTAAATCCTATTAAAACTTTATTCATACAACTCCTTTTCTTGAAGTGTCATACTGTGGAAGACGATACCTGCCGCCTTAAACAATTTCCACAAGATTCAACGGAATGAGATAGAACAGATACATGTCATTGTACTTTCAGTCTAACGCGTTAGATCTTGATATTGACACATTTCTGAACCCTCTGTGAAAAGTTATAAGAAATATTATATATTCTGGAAGTTACGTTATGCGTTTCATTACAGATCGACCTCACGTCCTCTATAATACAAGATTTAAATTGGTGTTCTAATGACTTTTAAGGATTTAAACAAGTTTATTATTTCACTCTTAGATGTCAAGCGAAAAACGGGAGTTACGAGGTTATTAAGCCCCACAAGTAATTCCAAATTAAAGTTTTCTTTTTTATATTGGAACCATACAGTAGAAGGTTTATACCTTTATCCAGAGGTAAAAAACAGCTAATAAACACAATTTTGTTTATAAAATTTTTTTTTGTAAATTATAATAAAAGGACTACATCGTTTGGTAGTTTCATAAAAATAATAGACTGTACAAGTTCTTTTAAACTAAAATGAGGAAAATCTTCAAAAAAATATTTCTTTTCTAATTGGCAATTGTAAGTAACTGAATGTTTTATCCTGAGGGAAGGATTACAGGGTTTGGAGTAAAATACCTGGGTTTGGAGTAAACTACCTGGGTTTGGAGTAAAATACCTCGGTTTAGAGTAAAATACCTGGGTTTGGAGTAAAATATCTTGGTTGGGAGTAAAATACCTGGGTTTGGAGTAAAATACCTGGGTTTGGAGTAAACTACCTGGGTTTGGAGTAAATACCTGGGTTTGGAGTAAAATACCTGGGTTTGGAGTAAACTACCTGGGTTCGGAGTAAACTACCTGGGTTTGGAGTAAAATCACGGGGTTTGGAGTAAAATCCATAGGTGTTAGAGTAAACTACCTGGGTTTGGAGTAAAATCCTAGGTGTTGGAGTAAAAGCCAAGGGTTTGTAGTTAAAATATCATTTTAGGAGTGGTCTAACAGGGTTCAGGGTAAAAAAATGTAAAATTTCAGAGTTAGGAGTAAAAGCCAAAGGTTTTTAAAAGTCTTTGGTTTCAGACTCTCATGAACTTCAGTGAAATCTAAAATATTGCTGCTAGCTTCATGTCCCGGAATTCTTAATCCAAACCTTGTAACTTTCTTCCAAATTTTGGAGTCCAGCACTCCAAAGTCTAAACATTCAAAGATCTTCCACCCTGGACCCTTTCTCCTCAAATATTGTGAAAGTGTACCTTTAGTTAAATCAACTGTTAATTGTTAACTAAACCAGTGTCAATTTGGGTAAACTTTGTGTATTCACCATTGTTTGAAGGTCCATTAGGGTTTACATACAATCAGCCCCGGGGCAGATATTTCGGCCAATCATATGCCTAAGTATGTTTGATTAAAAAACCCATATTTACGTTGTATTACATCGTAGCATTTTTTTCGTAGAAACCTTACCACTTAGACAGGTCCAAAAAATGTTAATCGGATGTCTGGGTTTAAAATAAAATTCAAAGCTCTAAGGTTGTAGTTTCATATTTGTCCGTTTTACAAATCCTCAAAAAAATGTAAATCTAAAATGAATGTATAAAAACAAAGTAAAAATCAATCGATCAAAGGAAGGTCTTGGTTCTCCATGAGTCTGTGTGGTTTGTTATGAATATGTTAATATAGAATTTACCATACATCTACATGTATTAACAACAGGTTCTTTAGGCAGAACAAACAGATTAGGAAGTAATGATCCTAGTAATATACAAGATGGAGTATTTTCAAGAAATTACAGAACAAAAAAGTTTTTGTTTTTCAAAACAATCAAACCAGTCTATCATTCTGTTTTTTTTCTAACCGGTTTTAAACTCGTTTTAAACCATTTTTAAACCTATTTGATGCCTTTCAACCGGTTTCATAATAAGCTTTAAACCGTTTAAAACTAATTATTAAACCCATTCAATACCAGTTTTCAAAACAATTTCAATCCTAATTTTGAAATTATTTTCTAAATTGCTTTTAAAATAAGTTTGAAAAGTAGTTTAAGAACCAGTTTCTAACCAAGTTTTCAAACCAATGGAAGTATAAGTCTTTGTCACAAACTCTGATTTTCTAATCCCTATAACTTTGCAATCCAACCTTGTATCCCTTAAATATTTTAATTCTGCCAGAGCTGAAAACTTTAGAATGAGATATCTTTAATCTCGATTACTTAATCTATGTAGTCTGTAGGTATCCAATGGACAAACTTTTGATTTTCTTCTTAAACTGTTCTTTATTGGATATAGTAGAGAAAAATCAAAAACCGGTTTTTTAAAATTAGAGAGTTCCTCCCGTTTCTGTAATCTTAAATGTCGCGCCAAATTTCAAATTTATCGGCTTAGTACACGCGACTCTGATTGATTGGATTGTATACGCTTTTCTGGATTGCAAAGATAAATGGATTATAAAATTTGAGTTTGTGGCAAAGACTCAATTCCTTTAACATTTGAAAAGTTGCAGGTGCAATTAATTTCATCCTGCTTTAAAATACAATATACAGATGCTTTTAAATACAATATACAGATGCTTTTAAATACAGTATACAGATGCTTTTAAATACAATATACAGATGCTTTTAAATACAGTACACAAATGCTTTTTAAACTTTTAGCGGATTTTCCATATATGATTGAAGAGCGTAGAAAAAGAGAATTTATTCTATAGAACCTGAATGGTTGTATTTATCTGAATTTGAAACCAGGGAGATAAGAAATTGTTTATTCCAAGCCAAACAGTGTTTGTTGTTCAGTTGATTTATGAATTCACAACTCACATAATAATATTTATTCTTTACTTGTCGGATTTTTTATTTTATGTCCGAGAAATCAACACAAAATAGTTTTACAAAGTTTGAAAGCTTTTTGTGACAACTCCAAAATATACTCTCAGCATTAAATTTATTATTAGTATTAGCACTTAGTTAAACGTGTACTTTCCAGATGAACAGTTTAACTTGCGTAATCCATTGATTAAAAGTACAAATAATTCGTTTTATCATTATAAAAGTGGCAATTTCATTGTTTTAATATATTTACAATATGGTCCTTTGTGTTGGTAATTTCATGGTTCCTTTATCCTTATTAGTTTCAGGTTTAGTTTGGTATTATTCAGATTAGGCCGGATTTATTTAGATTAGGACACCTTCACAGCTAGAGATTAATCTATTCATCTGATTCTGAAGAATGCCTAGCTGAAGCTAGTTCATGTTTTGAATACTTATTTTCTTTACACTTATTTACGCATATTTATGTATATTTATATATATTTACACATATCTATATATATTTATACATATTAATGCATGTTCATATATTTTTGTATATATTTACACATATTTATAGATATTCATATATATTTAACATTTTTATTATACATATTTATATATATTTATACATATTTATACATACTTATATATATTTAACATATTTATATACATTTACAAACAACCCTACGAGCAGAGAAATTTCTGAACCACACTGTTGTTCAGATATTTTGGAACAAACCCACAGTTCTTTTTATTTCGGAACAACCGTATAAATTATCTCAGCTTTTTCTGAATAACTGGCCCTAAACCGGCCCTATACCGGCCTTTTAACCTAATACATATTTCTAAACAGCCCTATGATCTTAGCTATGTATGAACAAATCTATAATATGACCTACATTTATGAACAACCCTATGCATATTATCAGCTATAATTCTGAACAACCCTATGTATATAAATATATACATGTATATATAATTCCGAACAACTCTATTAAGTTCTCACATAATATGAGCTATATTTATGAACAACCCTATATGTATAAATATATATATATATATATAATTCCGAACATCTCACTTATGAGTTATATTTATTAACAAACTTGTAATATTCAGCTGTTTTTTACAGCAGATATTTTTGACAACCCTATAATCTCAAATATTTCTGACAACCCTATAATCTCCATTATTTCTGAACAACCCTATAATCTCCAATATTTCTGAAGAACCCTATAATCTCAATTATTTCTGAACTAACCTATAATCTCAAATATTTCTGAACAGCCCTATAATCTCAAATATTTCTAGACAGCCCTATTATCTTAAATATCTCTGAACAACCCTATATTCTCGGATGTTTCTGAACAAACCTATAATCTCAGATATTTCTGAACACACCTAGAGCTCCTTGAAGTATTTATTATACCACCAGGTTTCAACTCATCTAGAATAACTTGTATTCAATATAGTAAACCATCATGAAAGAGCATTGCAAACCCGAGAAATCGGCACTGAATATTGAAGACTTATAAACTTAAGACAATGTTAATCTTTTAAAACTATTTTTGGACGAATATTCAGAGGTGCAACTAGGGGTGGGGCGGCCGGGTGCCTGCCCCCCGAATACCTGAGAAAAATTGGCGAATATCAGTATCACAGGAGTCAGGAATAATAAAACCAAAAGAGTTATTGTAGAAATTGTATTCTACTATGGTTAGTTAAAAAAAAATATTTTTATCTTTCTCAAATCCCCCCCCCCTCCCCCCTAATTGTAACCTTTCATGTCTTCTTCATCATAAAATGTACAATTAATTAATAAAGAGTGGAGTTATATTTTTCCTTTTTTTAGTTTTTATCAGATTCTGAAAAAAATTAGAAAAATTAGGGTCTGAGAACAAATCATCATCTTTGGATAACTATATCGGCTTTTCATCGGTGATCTCAGATTTTTATTGGAGACCTCAAGCTTTTTATTGGGGAGCCCAGGCTTCTCACAGATTTCATTGGTGAACCAAAGCTTTTCATCAGAGACCCCGGGCTTTTCTCTAAGGATCCTCAAGCTTCTCATCTTAGTCCCCCATCCCAAACGCCAACTGGGTCTCCAATGAAAAGCTTGGGTCCTCCAATGAAAATCTTGGCTCTCCTCTGAAGAGGATGGGTTCTGAGATGAAAAGCTTATGATAAGATTTCCATGCGGATCTCCGATAGGATGATCACGAAGGGCTCTTGAAAAGGGGACTCCGGTTGTACTGCAGTGTACACCAATGATGATTTTCTTCCCACACTTGAATAATTAACACTTGTTAACTGAGGGGATCAATCCTCTCCCCCCCCCACACACACACAAAAGCCCTGAGCATAGTACCCCGCCAAAAAACTACGGTTTAATAAACTATATCCTCGAACTAAATACTGCAAGTTTTATGAATTTTACTTAGCATTATCTTTTGTTATATAATAGCTGTGTATAGTATCAAAATGTACAATTATACAGTATACAAATGTACTGTACTCCAATTGAATTTATTTCATTTAGGTTTTTAGTGATTTAATGCATATATTCCAATTTTGTCCAAAATGAATCAGCTTAAATGACGTCTTCAATAAACCAGTGCCGATTGGAGTTATATTTCCTATTAAACCAAAACATACTAATAATAAAAAAATCTTTCTCTCTCAATACTTTATACCCTACATTTCACATTGTGCAAAAATTCCAATTAGAAAATGTTTCGTTTTCTTTAAAGTATTAAAAACAAGAAAAATGTTTACAAAGTTTGAATTGTTTAATTTAATGACAGAAAGTTTTGTTTTACACAGACAAATTTACATTTAGTTTAAAAATTAAAATTAGGCAAACTTATTTTCAAGTTTAACGCTTCTCGTACAAAATCAAGATTTTTCTAGATTAATTTTTAGGAAATATTTTTTAAACCTTGGTTTGAAACCGTCTTAATGGCGGAGACCTATGAATTCAAAGGAAAAGTGTGCATGAAGAAAATTTAAAATTTTAAGAATGGCACAAGATACCGTAAAATATTATTTTTTTTTACAGAGTTCATATACGTACTTGTATTGGTCTACGAAGCATGGGATAAAATAATTTACAGAGTTCATTTACATACATGTATTAGACTACGCAGATCAGATAATATAATTTACAGAGTTCATATACATACTTGTATTGGACTACGAAGCATCAAATAGTATAATTTACAAAGTTCATTTACATACTTGTATTTGACTACGAAGCATCAGATAGTATAATTTACAAAGTTTATATACATACTTGTATTTGACTACGAAGCATGGGATAATATAATTTACAGAGTTCATATACATATTTGTATTGGACTACGAAGATCAGATAGTATAATTTACAGAGTTCATATACATACTTGTATTGGACTACGATCAGCATCAGATAATATAATTTACAGAGTTCATATACATACTTGTATTGGACTACGAAGATCAGATAGTATAATTTTCAGAGTTCATATACGTACTTGTATTGGACTACGCAGATCAGATAATATAATTTACAGAGTTCATATACATACTTGTATTGGACTACGATCAGCATCAGATAATATAATTTACAGAGTGCATATACATACTTGTATTGGACTACGAAGCATCAGATAGTATAATTTACAAAGTTTATATACATACTTGTATTGGACTACGAAGCATCAGATAATATAATTTATTACAGAGTTCATATACATACTTGTATTGGACTACGCAGCATCAGATAATATAATTTACAGAGTTCATATACATACTTGTATTTGACTACGAAGCATCAGATAATATAATTTACAAAGTTTATATACATACTTGTATTGGACTACGAAGCATCAGATAGTATAATTTACAAAGTTTATATACATACTTGTATTGGACTACGAAGCATCAGATAATATAATTTACAGAGTTCATATACATACTTGTATTGGACTCCGAAGCATCAGATAATATAATTTACAAAGTTCATTTACATACTTGTATTAGACTACGAAGCAGGAGGAGAAGATCAAATTAATGTGATCAAATAAGTAATTTATCATCAGAATTGAGAACTTCTTTAGCTATAAAACGCCAATATTTTAATCATTTTTGATTTTATAAAGGGTATCGTTGTAAATTGGACATTTGCCTGTTTAAATCTAAGGTCACTTGACAACGCTATCCAGGCGCAGCAATAAAAATTCTGAATCAATTTTAATTCGAAGATCGAATATTTTACGTAAAAATTTTATTTCTACTGATCCTAAACCTTTCCAGGGTCATGTGAGGTCGATCCCTCCCCCCCCCCAAAAAAAACAATTGGCCTGGTCGGTTCCGCCTTTTTGAAATTTTATATGAAAAAAACGCACAAACGCCCAGACACCTAGATAAATATATGATTAAGTATTGTATTATTTCTAATTTTTATACAGTGTACTATCTGTAAATATAAATCCTTCTTGTTTAATTTATTTCAACTGTCTTATAAACCCCAGAATTAATAACTTTAGCAGCAGGAATATAATTATTATCATTAAATCAGAGTTTACAAGAATATAACTTATTTCAACTCCTAATAGAGAACCTCACAACATACAGGGTGTCCCATATAAAATTAGATAGTGCATATAGCTCTACATTGGGATTTTCGGAAATAATTTTTTTATTGTTTCAGGCTAATATATGAATTTTTATTCAGAAAATAAGTTTTTTTTATGGCGGGTATTCTGTTCTCAATTTAACGTTTCAGCTTGAAAATAATTGATCTCGAAATCCGAAATACAAGAGTTTACAGATAAGATCATTAAAAAAATGGTGCCTCCCATATACACATTTTTACCAGCAAGGTCTTTAGTTCCAGAGGAAATGGCACTTTCCTCTAAATTTAACTGTACTGTCTTTATGAGTTATGATTAAATAACTTAAAAAAGGTTTCTATTTAGGGTACCATCTTATTTACATAACATGACACTTTAAGTCTGAATACTGTTCCTTTTGATGATTTTGAAGTCCGTAAATATACCTGATCAGACCTAGAAATTATCGATTTATGAATTTATTTTCATCGGAGTTTAAATCATCTAAAATCTTTGCCCCTAAAGCAACAAAGTATGACAGGTGAGAATACTCTTTAATCCCGATTAAGATCAGTTCCGTTTATTCAAAAGTTCCCAGCTCCGACAGGATATTGGAGAAATGTATAATAGATCTTTCAAAAATGAAATATTGGCGATATCGAGAATTCTCAAATATGTCTTTTCCTCTTTTTATCAAGAATTTTTATCTTTAAAGAAGGAATTGGGGCCTATAACAGACACCAAGAAAAAACAACAAAAATACACATATCACTGCAAACTAGACAAATATACACATATCACTGCAAACTATACAAAAATACACATATCACTGCAAACTAGACAAAAATACACATATCACTGCAAACTAGACAAAAATACACACATCACTGCAAACTAGACAAAAATACACATATCACTGCAAACTAGACAAATATACACATATCACTGCAAACTAGACAAAAATACACATATCACTGCAAACTAGACAAAAATACACATATCCCTGCAAACTAGACAAAAATACACATATCACTGCAAACTAGACAAAACATTTTTATTCTTCTCAAATAGCTTTTCATTGAGAGGAGTTATGACTGCACCAGATGTGATTTCCATGTTACGTGAATTTAACTTTATTTTTGCGTGATAAATAGATAATACATTTATGCAATCTTTGACAAACATTATCAAACCAGGATTTACGTCAAAGTAAAGTAAAATATGCAAATAAGATTGAAATCTTATATGTTTCTGTATCGTAACTCCTCGAACAGGTATTGAAAAGAACAAAAATGTTTTGAATTCATAATATGTAACTGAATAAATTAGCTATTCATACTCTCGCAGAAAATCAGAACTAGAGGAACAACGGAGTCACAAAGTTGTAACAGTAATGTCAATTGAATTTAACCTTCTCCTCTGGTTAGCTTGCAGTGGATTATCTAGTTCTTTACTATGGATATATGTTACCTCTAACCGTCCAAGGTTGAGATAATTAAAGGGACTGTGAGTGTAGTTTTAAGTGACCCTATATTAAAAGAGAGGGAGGTTTCCAATTCACAACGGTACCCTAAACCTTCCCCCCCCTGCCTTTAAAGGATTAAAGCTGCTCAAATGAAAGTTGAATTTCCCAAAATAGGATAATTTATAAAACTTTTTACATTTGATGTAGAATATTTATAATAATATTAAATCTTTAGGGAAAATTGCTGACTTTCATGTTTCCTGTCAACAGAAATAATTTTATCAAATTAATTTCACTGAAGTATGTAGAACTTAACTTCAGTTTATTCAAATTTTTAAACTTGAGTTACAGTTAATTCTATTTTAAATATGATTTCTCAATCAAATACCTAGTTTTTTGAATATTTTAAATTTGATGATCTTTTAGAATTGTCTTATTGTTAATTTTCATAGAATTTTAGTGAATTTCTTCTTGGATAAAGTCGTAGAGAATATTCCTATTTTGTTAATTTTCATAGAATTTTAGTATATTTCTTCTTGGATAAAGTCGTAGAGAATATTCCTATTTTGTTAATTTTCATAGAATTTTAGTGAATTTCTTCTTGAATAGAGTCGTAGATAATATTCCTATTTGTTGTTCAATTGTATTTGCAGTACATTACAGTGTACACTTTTCGTGCAGCGTGGTACATACCTACAAATAAACAGTACATTAAAAAGACGTAGATTTATCGTAATGCTATTTATGAAACTTTTATTTTTCTTTTTATGGATAAGGAAGAATGAATTTGAAATAGTAAAAAAGAAAGTTTTTTAACAAAACTTAAAAATGAATCATTATTTTCAAACTTTAGTTTTACTTTTATCCTAAATTGTATTCAAACGACAATGAGTAAGAAACATGGCAGAGATACTTTAAACTAATATTTGTGGCAATATTTTAATTGGTATACAGTATATGACATACTGAATGTTGTGTATAGCCGGCCAAACGGCTGGACCGAATGGGCTGAAACTTTTTGTGGACACTCATGGTGGTCTAGGGGTGTTATAGGCTAAAAAAAATTAAAAATTATTTTTAGCTTTTATCAATATAGCTCTAATTATGATTTACTGAATTTAGTATAATATATGTCGAACAACACTATACTATGTTTACCGGATTCATTAGATCTGGTTTCATTCCAGTTTCTAATTTTTTTCCTAAACACACATTTTTGGGCAATGTGAACTTTGTTATGTATATTACTGTGAGATGAAAAATCGATATATATTAATGGAAGATGACAAATTATTATATTAATGGAAGATGATATATTATTATAATAATGTGAGATGACAAATTATTATATTAATGGAAGATGACAAATTATTATATTAATGGGAGATAACAAATTATTATATTGATAGAAGATGAATAATTATTATTATTACTGGAGGATAAAAAATTATTATATCAATTTAAGATAACATATTATTATTATTAATGAAAGATAACAAGTTATTTTATTAATGGAAGATAAAAAGTTATCATATAGATGGAAGATAAAAAATTATTATATAGATGGAAGATAAAAAATTATTATATTGATGGAAAATGACAAAATATTGTATTAATGAAAGATGACAAATTATTCTCTCACTTGTCCTCCTCTCTCCGGGGACCTGTAATAACACTGAGCATCATAGTTTAGATGTATGGATAGATATTAACATTTACACCTGGCAGTTTAGAACTCAATTACACAATTCAAAGTAAAAAATTGTGAAAAATTTTGTTGATACGGAATTACTTTTAATTGAGTTAATTAGCTCTGCATTATGAGATATGCCATAAAATCCAGTTCAACACGAAACGGAAATTTGTTAAAATTGTTAAATTCAATCATAGATTTTTGAATATATAATGTGTTCTTATTTAAAAAAAAGAATTTTATAACCATTCGTTCGTTTGACAGACCTTTCATCAACCCCTTGATCAACGTTTTTGATTTCATAAAACGCTCAAGGATCGAATTTAATGAATTGGAGAGGTCGCTGAATTACCTACCGCTTGGCTGGTTCAAATGGTGAATCAGGAACTCATTAAATATCGTCCCGGGTTGGTTAAACATGAAAATTAACAAAACTCTCCGTTTTTTTAAATAAGAATAATTTTAAAGTTCATGTTTTTAATTAAAATTGGGTTTTGCTCAGTAAATAAGTTGAATCTTCAATGTTTATTCCTTTAAATAATAACAATTTTCGAAAATAAAAGATAATTTGTTAATTACGGCTATTTTGTTCAGAAGGAGGTTAGTTTTATATTTAATATATTCGGTTTGCAATTTGCATATTTTATACCCCTGGGTCTTTAATGCATTTAATATTTTTTGATGAAAAGTTAAAGATAAATTTCAAATTTAAAGATTTCGACTTTAATTTAGAAATGTGTCGATTTTATTGCAGCTAAATCTAAAGGCAATACAAATCTGCTAAACCTTTTCCGAAAAGGGTATGTTAAAATGTTATTATAACCAAGTTATCACAAGAACAATTTGGTAAAAAACGATTCCGCATAAATTTAAGCTGAGAGAATCGTTTAAGCATCTACAGTTCGTCAAAAATTATTCAAAAATTTGCCATTTTTATGGTTAAACTTTTTATATGATAAAAAAAATCAAAATGAGCATAAAATTAGTTACTTCTTTTTATGTTTTTCAATTTATTTAATTTTTCTAGTTTTGTTGTATGTTTTTTAATGTTTAGAAACTAAAGAAAAAAGTACAATTTAACAAGCCTTAAATCTTTTAGGTTGACCATCAAATTGACGCGTTAAAGGATTTTAACTTCAAGTCATCTTCTGTGCAAAGAGAAAAATTCCCGATTAACAACGGTACCATTTATATATTTGGCTTATCATCGAGGGTAGAGAACTCTGTGTGTTTCTCTGGAAAATAGTATTTACTTGCCGAAAAACTCTATCGTACAGTCGACACAGCTGATATATATTATTCCTTGAAAATCTCAAATATTCGTCGTCAAACAGTGGTTTCAAAAATATAAATTAATGAAAACATTTCAAAAAGGTTGCACACAGCGTTATCTACAAATACAAGCGTTTTTGTGAGGAAATTAAGTCTTTGTTCAGTCAAAGATTTGAAGAGTACTGTTGTGAATCGGAAACGTCATTCTACAAGTAGGGGCTCTTACTTGAAATAACAAGAAAATTGCTTTAATGAACTCAGGTTTCAATTTAAATTTTCCATCACCTAGCTCATAACTCCTTGCGGTACTGATTTTATGAAGACGAATAATACGAGAAAAACAAATCTATTTGGTTATCAGTACTAGAAATCTATTTGGGTATCCATACTAGAAATCTATTTGGGTATCCATACTAGAAATCTATTTGGGTATCCATACTAGAAATCTATTTGGATATCCATACTAGAAATCTATTTGGATATCCATACTAGAAATCTATTTAGAAATCTATACTAGAAATAAAAAATAATATTTGTTCTTCTCAAAAGCTCTTCAATAAGAGGAGATTGATAACATTTAAGATTTCTATATAACGTAGAATTGAAATTAGTCACAAACTCAAATTTTCTAATTACTATATCGTTGCAACCTGCAACCTGATTGTGTAAACTTTTCATATTTTAAACAATAAAATCATTTGATCTAACACAATTAATAGCATATCTAAGGTTGCAAAGATAAAGGGATTAAAAAATTAGAGATTCTACCTAATTTTAATTTATTGTGAAATGTATTCTCTGGCACATTGTGTAAACTTAACAACTAGTTATCAAGTATTATCAATAATCTAACCTTTTCATCAAGTTTGAAATTAAAGTTTTAGCTTGCACCAAGAAAACCTGATTCAAACGCTAAGTTCCAAGTTTAAAAAATAATTTTTTCTTTTGAAATCACTTGAGGTCCACTCGGAGAAAGGTTAAAGCATAGAATGCTGACAGACAATTTGTACAGGGAAATCGTACAGAGTACGAAATTTAAAAAGAGTATCGTTGAACGAAACATCCGAGTTTTCTTTTTTATTATATAGATTTATTCACATCAAAGATATAAATACATATATAAATGGTGTAGTTTAAATTTGTTTAAATAAATATTTGAATTTATAGCTTTACAAAAGAAAAAAGAAAAATATGCAAAATTATGCACAAATAGGCGACATTGATCATCACTCATTACATAACATATTTATCATTTCAGTTATTACGTAATCATCGAATCCGTCAACATAAAAATTATTCGTTCTTGTATTTAAAAGTTCTTGTAAAACCGGATTTTACCATGCATGGTCCAATGGGACATCAAAATATTTCATTCATGGGGTCTTTACGTTTGTCTAGATTTTGATCCAAGATATTTGAAAAATAGAGAATATAAAGAAACTAAATAGAATAATATTTCATAACAAAAATGTTGATATCCAGAAAACTGCTTAACCCCGTTCATGAAACCCGGGTTTTAAAGAATGGGTTTAGGCACTGAGGCAGTTTTGTGGATATCAATATTTTGTTATGAAATATTTTTTATTTAATTTCTTCTTATACTCCACTCCTTAATCCAAATCGACACAAATGTTAAGACCCCAAAAAGGAAACTCGGGAGTTTCGTCCTACGATACTCTTTTACATTTAAGGAAAAGGGGGATTTTTGTAGAACTAATTCTAATTATAAATTAAACTGCAGATAAGAATTAATGAACATTTTTCAGATTAATATTCGTATATCAAAACAGTTCAAATATTATTTTAATGTGAAAATTTAAAAACATAATGCAAAACATCCAAAATGGCTCGATCTTGATATAAAAAATGGTTCGAGAATACTGCAAAGAATTATAGCTGCGCAACCATGCAATTGGGTGCGATTTCTCCAAAACCTTGTTTTATGCTAAAGGTCAGGAAAAAACTCTAAACAGATGGTTTGCTCCCAGATCTGTGTACACTGGATCTAGAAAGATGCCGAAATCAGCCGCAATACATAATTGTCTGATGTACTGTATGTCACCATCCAATCTATACTTAAACCACAGATTCCCTTTGAACCCTGATCTCTCTCCGTATTGCAAAGACGAGGGAATACATCCCTTGGTTCCACTTTATTATTGAATTAAAGTAGAACATTTTATGATAATGTTTTTCTTATTATTTAATTAATTTAGATTAAAGATAATATTGTATAATATTGTAACATTATTTGCATTACCAACACAAGTTTGCACAATCAAAGATTGAGGTCTGTATCTAACACCAAGTTGAAAACGAAAGTGTTTGATCGGATTAAAAAAGTTTACTTTGTAATCAATCTTTTACAGAAATTTATCTGTTTTTTTCTTCAAAGTTATAAAGAATGTTTACAAAAAAGTGTACTGTAGTTAGTGGGATAAATGTAAACAAACTTTGTTTTGCTTCATGTATATATTCCTCCTTGAAACTGCAGTACAGTTTGTTGTACACAAATATTCCTGTTGTATCTTCCATAGTAATTTTAAAAACAAAAAAACATAAAAATTAAAGTAACATTCTTTTATAAATGAAACCACTTTGTCGTCTGAAAAGACCTTTTCATTTATATATTTTTACAAAATCTGGCATTTTCCCACGCATATTATATTCTGTCCAGATTTCCTGCAAAATACACATAATTCCCAAACTGTTTAATGTTCGGATTCTTTTTGCTTTTGAAGATGTTGGAAGAAAAAAATTTAGTGATTCTTTAAAGAAATAATAATTCCATATTTTATGAAATATTCACTATTTTGACGAACAAATATTTTTAAATGATGCTTTAAAGGGAGTGACCGGCTATGTAAGGTAGTTGAACTGAGTATGCAGTGTTGTGGAAAACTTCTTTCGGATTCATTTGAGACATATTAAACTTTTTAAAGATCTGTAAATCCTGAGTTTGAGTGCGCAAATTCGACGTTCAAAATTCCTACTTTGGGGGTGGATACGTTTTCAGAATTAGTTTTCTTTTAATTATTAAATAACAACAACGAGAAATAAAATAAAAATTATACAGTAATCTAATTAGATGGTTAGGAACATATTTCTCAAAAGAAATTTGTCAATAAATCAATGCTAAAATCGATTATTTCGTTTTAATTATTATATCGAATTTCTTATTTTCTTTGAATTTATTCGCAGATTTTTTTCAAATTCTTTAAAGTTGTCTTTTCAATAATAATTCTAGAAAATCTGCGAAGATCTTTGTGAATAATGAGAAACCAGAATAATGAGATAATAGAAACAAATAATTGAACAAGATTACTTATTTTCGATGTTAAGATTAATTTTTATTTTCATAACATGGTCCTATACATGACGTCTGTAGTTAATTGAAGAACTTTTTTAAATTTTATGTCGTCGTTATTTAATAATCTAAAAAATATAATTTTGAAAACGTATCCACCCCCAAAGTAGGAGTTTTGAACGTCGAATTTGCGCTCAAACTCAGGATTTACAGATTTTTAAAAAGTTTAATATGTCTCAAATGAATCCGAAAGAAGCTTTCCACAACACTGCATACTCAGTTCAACTACCTTACATAGCCAGTCACTCCCTTTAAAGTTTTTTATCAAAAAATCAAATTTCCGGAATATTTTTAAGTTTACAATAAATTTGCACGTAATTCTTTCTTTGGCGGATTAACAAAGCAAAGGAATTAAGTCTTTGCCACAAACTCAGATTTTCTAATATCTTTGCAACTCAATGTCGTAGACCTTAAAATATTTAAAACTATGAATTCTGTTAGTTTAAATAATCTGAGTTTGAAATATCAAAGGTGTCACCATCAGGTTGCAAATATATAGGGAAAAGAAAATTTGAGTTTGTTGCAAGTACTCAACTCCTTTAATGACAGTTATTTTCGAATGCAAAATTTTTATTTCTTTCCGGCCATAAACATTCCTTTGGTCATCTCAGTTGCCTCAACAAATTAGGCATGGTCAGCTGGTTTGTATTTTATTTTACTAAATAAATTACTTTTCAAATTGACGACGGCCATGTAAAATTGATAACCCTTGAAACCCCAACATATTCTCTCAATTCTTTGACTTTGTTTATTGTTAAGATTGGTATGGTTTAGTTTTTGTCTAGGATCTAGGGTTTCATACATTGAATACAAAATACCCCAGAAACCTGGGTGGTATAATAAATACTTCAAGGAACTCTAGAGATGTTCAGAAATATAATAGTTGTTCAACAAAAATGAGATGATATGATTATTCAGAAATATTTGAGATTTTAGGCTTGATCAAAATAATAGCTCTGATTATGGGTTTGTTCAGAGATATCTGAGAGTGTAGGGTTTTTTTTACATGTTTGAGATTTTAGGGTTGGTAAGATAAATCTGAGACTATATGATTGTTAGGATCTGCTTCCTTTTCTACATTTGTATGGTTCCCACTGTATCCTCTCTTTGCACTGTATCCTGTAATTTTTTGAGAACAGAACAGAAAAAAACAGAACAAAACAGAACATTACAGAACAGAACAGAACAGAACAGTACAGAACAGAACAGAACAGAACAGAACAGAACAGAACAGAACAGAACAGAACAGTACAGAACAGAACAGAACAGAACTTAACAGAACAGAACAGAACCTATACTAAATTAGGTCGACCAATAAGTCTAAAAATTATAAAGATATGAAGGTTTAATTTGGTCTTCCGCATGATTGTGAATAAAGTTTTTATATTATATATATAGATATTGATTTATTTGACAAAACTGCACAGAATTTTAAAAAAATGTAAGTACTCTTTAAAGTCTCATCCTTTTTGGTTACCCGTGTATAATGCAGGGTTACCCACAATGGATAAGACTGTAAAGACGATCTGAAACTATTTAAAAATGATTATTACAAGGTTGAATTAAGTGTATAATTGCCTTAAATGTTGTCGCTTAATGGAGTATTATATGATTTACCAAAGAACAATAAAAGCCATACTAATGTATGGGGAACCCTGGATATATAGAATCAAATAGCATAAATTCAACAAAATTTTATCTGAAGTCTCATCATTATATATCAAATGTATAACAAATAAAATGCCCTTTATCTGAACTTTGAAACCATTTATTTCATTCAACAAAGATGTGCCCATCGTCTATCAAAAATATACATTATCTTCATTGTTAGATATCTAAACATACATTGTTCAATTTAAAAGCACACATTAGTCAGAGTTTAAACTAAAGGGGCTGTTAAGGTGAAATAAAAGGGGGTATAGTCCGCAGTCAAAAAAAATGTGTAGTTGATTAAGCACCCAATATTAGTTCTATCTGTCTATCCATGTCTCCAGAAATTGGTATAAAACTGTGCCCGTGTTATATGAATACTCACAAATATATATATACATATGTGATTTGGTATTTGAATCAAAGTGTAAACAGATTATATTCGGCAAATACGGAACGAATCTGAAAATTACGATAACCCGGAGGTGCCTAGAAAATTTAGGTACGCTACTATTATAATTTGCTTGTTATAAGATTGGATCTTTATGTTACCTTTAAAATTATAGGTTGTACTTTTGATTAGAATTTTTTGGCCGCTACCCAACTAACAAAAACCGTGGAGTTTTCACACTTGGGTTTATTTCACGAGATGTACTCGGAGTTTTTACACTTGGGTTTATTTTACGAGATGTACTCGGAGTTTTTACACTTGGGTTTATTTTACGAGATGTACTCGGAGTTTTTACACTTGGGTTTATTTTACGAGATGTACTCGGAGTTTTTACACTTGGGTTTATTTCACGAGATGTACTCGGGGTTTTTACATTAGAAAATTATTTGTCTCCCATCAATCTAAATTACATTCTTTAAATCCTGGGAAAGGGAAGGGGTGATATATAGTTGATTTCGGATACATAAATATATTATAAAAAATATTGTGTAAAAGTATATTAATTAAATAGTGTTTAGAAATTAAACATTTTAGTTCATATCTTTTACATAAAAAAATTGACATGGTAAACTTTTAATGATCAATATTCACGAAATGATATTTTAAGATATTTTAAGATAGGTATTCCAAAAAGGAGAAGTTGAGAAATACAATACAAAATTCAATTTGAAACTTCTATGCTTTGCTCATGCTTGTTATAATCTGAAAAGTTTATGTCAGTTAAAATATTTCATTTTACTACAATACTTTTTTTATTTTTTCAAAGATGAGCAGAGACACCAATTTATTAAAAATGAAACATGAAGTTCTACCCATGATATCTCATATATTTACAAGAATTAAAATCTAGATATTCTGGCATTACATTACTCAGGATTAACACGTTGGAAATATGCAAGAAGCGTAAACAGGGGTTTATATTAAATCAAAGGTATAGCCAAAGAGAATAGAATATATATTAGAGTGGAATTTATAGAAAAAAAGTGTAAAACGGCCATTTTGTTGTACTGTTTCCATACTGCAGGTGTACCTCACATATTTTTGCTATATTTTTGCTTTTGGGCCCTGAAACATCATTTTATAGAAAATCTAAAATTAATATTAAAAGAAAACTAAATTATGAAATAGGCTGGTTTCATAATTGACCAATGTTCATTTCACATAGACTCTATGCCTTTCACTTTACAAACGATGATTTTCCGTTATAAATATGTTTTTTATTCACCTAATTAATTTTATAAAGTTTATTTAACAGCTTTAAAAAATTCGAAATTGAAATGGATAGTCTAGGGAACATACTGTATTAATGTACTCTACTGCATATAATTTGTGAACATTTACATGATTTGTACACTTTGAACTCCCTTTCAGGCTGAAAGGGACTGAAAAAATTCATACCGAGGGATTTTCTAAATTCCACTCTAATATATATTCTATTCTCTTTGGGTATAGCATAAGGGAACATGAAATTTTGCCGAAATATTGAATATCTGTTTATGGAGTTCACATTGTTTTTAAGTACTTTTTACAACAGCATTTTCTAGGAATTATTGCATATTTACAGGACCTTGCAAATTTAATATTGAATTTATTTCTTTAAAGATAGCTTTAAATACAGAGTAGAAAATACTTTGCGGCAAAAGAGTTGAGTCTTAGTCTCAAACGCAAATTTTCTAATTCCTATATATTTGCAATCTGACGATGTAAACCTTTGATATTCACTACTCAAATATTAGGTCTTTTAGATTTATCAAATTGTAAAAAAATACTGATCATTTTATATTTTTCCTTGATCAAGTATTGATTAATTCACATTAAAAAATAATTTTAATTTGTATACATACAGAAAAGAAATACATAAGCAAAAATTGGCTTGGTTTGTATGTTAATTAGCTTTATGCGAAAATAGAAATGTGTTCAAAAAACACATTTCAGCTTCTTTTAAAACGTTTGTAAATTATCTTAAATCCATGATAAACAAGTTCACAATTTTTATCAGGATATATCTTTATGGGTTTTTGAATAAGAGGCAAAGATAAAATTATTTTTCCTATTTTTAGCCTGAAAAGGTTATAATCTAAACAATTATGGGTCGATTTTGTAGAAAACAGTAAAAACCCAACAGCACCATTTACTGAACGAATTACCAAATCTGTTTATCGTGGTTGTATGATAGTTTACAGATATTTTGATAACTCTATCTCTAAATCTTACCATGCATAGGAGAAACTTAAATGATTTGCATATATTTCTTTACGCATAGAGCTAAATAACCTACAAACCAAGCCAGCTTTTGCTTTTGCACTTTTTTTATGTATACATTAGATTTAGTTCTCAATGTTAATTGAGTGGTGATATTTTAAAATTTAAATTTTTGATCTAACAGAATGCAAAGTTTGAAAAATCAAAGATGTAGGAATTAGAACAAAAGAGTTTCTGGCAAAGTCTTAATTCCTTTCCGTCATCGTTAACCCTATTCCAGCTATTTTTATATAACTTGAAATGTATTGTTCTAAGACTGTTCAAATGTTTGACTTTTCTAACTAGCACATGCTCCTCACTTGGGCTCAAAGCAGTGCTGTTATATTTATTGCCTGATAGTGTTAAAATCTCCTTTTTTGGGTAACCTACAGTATGTGTGATACTATTCGTGAAAAAATTTACTTATGATAGAATATATTTTTGTTTTGTTTTTTTAAACTACAATTCATAGATATTACTTTTTATAAAAGTTTTCCCTTTTATTTATGTGAAAGTGCCACGCTAATTACACATAACAATTGAGCTAGTAGCAACAGTAAGCCTATTAAGTATTTAACTGGTACAACTATTAATCACGTACACTCAAAACAGTAAATATATTTTAATATCTCTATTTTAATTTTCATTTGAAATATTACTCTTTTACCACAAAATATAACAAGGTAAAAATATAATTAAAATTAAAACAAATCATTTTTTGTGATTAAATATTTAAGCTACAGAGAAAAGTGATAGTGTCAGTATTGATTTTGCCTCCTTTGGAGTTTGAGTTGTGTAAAATAATCACCCGGTCTGCGAAGTTTTCGGGAAAAAAATCGCGCATTTTTATCGCCAAAGACGATAAAATTGTGTACAAATACTTTTTCCGGAAATTAAAAATTGTACTTAACTATAAAACATTTATTCCTGTTTCGAGGATTTTTGGTAATGAAGACGACATTTTCATATTTTCCAGGAATGTTCGAAAACAAGTTGTAAGCTTAATATTATTTTAAAAAACAAAATCAAAACTAGTATGAAATATCAAATATATACAAATGTGGCTAAAGAAAATCGATGACTATAGGTTGTAATAACTGAATGATTTGTTTGAAATTAAATTGATTTTTTTACGGTCTACAATTTTGTCAATTTGTATGGACGCCATGTTATTCGGTATGAGACGTCTTTAACAATTTTCTCCTTATAGACGCAACAGATAGAAGTAAGATTAGTAGTGATCAAAAGCGCTTTTTTATCGCATCAAGCCAATACCCCCTTTCATTTTTCGCGAACACTCCTTTTAACACTCCTGTAAAGAAGTTGTAATTAATTAAAATTACAATAAAAATCAATTTTAAGTTGAGTTTTCTCACTTTAATCTTAGAATAATATCTTCAATTATTGAACTACTTTCTAGAATAATGAAATGATAATATTCTAATCAAGTTATTAATTTTAATTAGATAACATAGCAGCAAGAGGGGACATATTTAGAACCGAAAGGGACTCAAGGGGTACTTTTAAGTGACTCTCTAGTTTCGTGTTTATATACGATACCATCAAACAGTATAAAAACCCCTTAAAACTTTGTAAAAGTGTTACAAATATATTCTTTGTTCAAGCTCAAACTTGTTCTAAACCTGATCTAAGCTTAAATTATTGAAACAAAGTTAAAGTACAGAGAAACTATTTCCCTAAAAATAGTTTTTCAAAATAAGTTCTTAACTTTCTGGTTAAAGGGAATGTTAGCGAAAAATTAAAGTGGGGGTAAAGGCTTACGTCAAAAAATATTCGATGGTGATTGCTACTAATCTTACATCTGTAGTGTGTTAAAAACGACTAAAACTAAAGAATATTATGGCGTCCATACAAATTCAGAAATTTGCAATATTTGACTCTGTTCGTTTAGAAATCGATTTAATTCCCAAAAAATATTTTAGATATTACAACCTATTATCATCGAAATATTTTCGGAAGCATTCTTATTTCGTGATATTTATTTTTATTTTTTATGATCTGAGAGTTAATTTAGAAAACATTCATTCCTGTTTCCAGGATTTTTGATAATGAGAATGACATTTACATATTTTCCGGAAATGTTCGAAAATCCAGCGATATACTAATTTTTAGTGTATTTATTGTTAGTCAACTTAATAAGTTTTCCTTTTTAATCAACAAATGCTGAGTTTGATAAATTATATTTGTTCTCCCAATTCATCATCTTCTTATAGAAAACACAGGCAACATGGGATAAGTATATAAAGTAGGGTTGAGCAAAATAAGCAGAGGCGAACACAGGGGGGGGGGTAGACCCTCTCCCTAGTTTCCAGGGGTTTTTTAAGGCTCCAACAGGTGCTAAGTCCTCTGGAAAAAAATAAGCCTCCCTCCACTGGACTGTGTACGCCCCCGAAAATAAGAGTAGAAATGTAATTTTTAAATAATCTTTTTTAAATATTAGACTGTTAGTTTTGAAACTCGTTTAGTTTTCAAATGTTGCTTGCATAGTTTTTTCCGTGGTTATATCGGGACATATTAAACATGTTGTATTCTGACAATATCCGAAAATGGGATTCACAATATTGGATGTAGGAATATGGCCAGACGCAGGTTCAAGCTCAGGTGGAATGGGTTCAGTTTTAGGTTTCAGGTTCTGTTCTGACTTAGGTTCGCTGTTTTGCTCAGGTTCAGGATCAGGTTAATTTTCACCGTCTAGCTGAGGTATATGAGAAGAGAGAGTAAAACGTTCTTTCAAAAGAGGAGGATTTAGGAACTTTGTATCATTGTAACAGCGCCTTAGCCCTTTCCTGCCGACTCTCTCCTCCAGCAAAGGGGTTTTAACAGTCAGGGCTGGATTTCTTTCATTCTCTTGAGGGGGCTCTGCTTTTTGCGTTTTGGACATCTCAACTGCCAGATGGGGTCTAGAGCTATCAGCAGTTGGAAACTCCAACCACTTTGGGAAGTTCACTACCGGACCTGCATTTGGGAACCATCATCTACCTGGGGGGGGGGGGCAGCTACCTTCGGTTGGGAGTGGGACCTCTCATGCACCTTGGGGGGGTCCAACTACCTGCAGTTGGAAACTTGCATCCACTTGGCGGGGTCCAGCTAACTGCGGTTGGGACCTCTCACGCACCTGAGGGGGGGGGGGGAGGTCCTGAAGCCAGCAAGGGGGACCTCACATCCTTAGGGGCAAGGGCGGTTACAGGATTTAAGTGAGGGGGGTGCTAGATTCGGAACAAAAATATCCAGATTTTGGAACCAAAAGACTTTTTTCTTGACTTTCCTGTTTTGCACTAGGTTTTCTTTCCCTTAACTGCTATTGAGAAGCTTTTCTGAATATGTCAGGGGTGCAAAGATCCTGCCGCCCCCCCCCCCTGTATCCGACCCTACTCAGGGCCCAGGGGTATTTCTCGCCCGTCCATAATTTCTCCATTCTCTGTTCCTAGTCCTGGTTTTCTGATGCTTGAATCCGGGAAGCTTCAAATCCAGGCCAGCGTTTACACCAACATTGGTCAGCTGAATTTCTAGTATTGGAGACAGGGAGCGAGAAGCGTTGCCGGTCTGTCGGTTACAATAATATTGTCGGTAACATTAAGGACTTATAACTTTTTCTTCTCGATGTAGGATATCTACATTAATAATTATTCTTGGATTAAGATAGAAGAGAAAATATTATTCTCTAATTCTATGGAGAAAACCCATTTCCTTCTCCGTTCTTTGTTCTAAACTTTTAATTCTTCATATGTATCCATTCCTAGTCATCCATAGCAGTGTATTCATTCGTAGTGATGTATATCCCATTCATTGGCATTCATCCATATCTTCACTTCCCTATGTCTTTATTTGATGGGTTAATCTAACCCTGAAATAAACTAAGGGGTTGGCGCCCCCTCCCCCCTTCCAATCACCTAGAAAAGTTTTGACTTTTTACTTTAAAAAAATGCAAAATCAGCCTTTTAATTTGAGCTTCGCCAAAAATCAAAATTTTTATTTTTGGCATTATTACAACATTAGTGCTGTCATTTTTAACCTTCCTTATGCAGAACTCTATCCATTCATGTTTTCAATGGGCGTGTCTTGAGAATAAGCCTCAATAATATTTATAAATGATCGAAAAGTGCTCCAGCATATGGTTTTTGATTTTATAAGGGATCGTTTAAGCAATATTTTATCGTTTGGTGCTTCTCTTTGTAATAAATATCGTGTAACACTAGATCTGTGAACCTTAATTACGTTGTACATTATTAACTATATACATTGAAAATAGCTACGTAAAACCCATATCGTGATTACCTTAACTGCACCGTAAATAACTATGTAACATGATTATATTAACTCCGATGTATATATATCAATGTAAAGCTTGTAATTATGTTGATTAACATTAACTTGTAACATAGAAACCTCAAATATATTTAGTTGGAATAAACTCTGCTTTGATTACGGTGAGAGAGTTATTCGTTCCTGGTTTTGACAAACGAGTTGATGAGATCATGTCCATCGGTTTGGCATTGATAGATTACAAGCTTGTGTCCGTGCAACATTGATAGCTGACGAGATCATGTCCATTGTTTGGCATTGATATATTACAAGCTTGTGTCTGTATTGACATTAATAGCAGACGAGATTGTGCCCATTGGTTTGCCATTGATAGATTACAAGCTTGTGTCCGTGCAACATTGATAGCTGGCGAGATCGTGGCTATTAGTTTTAGGCCAAATAGAAAGATCAAACGACAAGATCTTACTTAAATGATTCCTTCTGAAATTAAAAAGTTAACCCCCCCCCCTCCCCCTACGGTGTAGTGTTTTAAGGGGTCATGGGGGGGGGTGAGTTGATTGATGATGGAAGACGACAACCTAGGCTGCTTTTTTCAAATTCGTTAACACTGTTCAACGTATTCAATAATCTTTTCATTCACAAACATAGCTAGTAATAATTTAAATTGATTTCAATTTATAATTAATTTTCCCGTTCATAACTTTATCCTTGAATGGATCCTGTAAACCCGCAATATAATTAGATATCGTCTTTGTTACAGAGAGCTATTTCGGAAGAAAAACATATATTTTATAGCAAAAGCACAAGAAAACACAGCGGTTTGGGATAATCTAAATATATAAATAGATTCTAACAGCCATACAGCAAAGATTTAGGGGCGCCAGCAGCACGCCAAAACCTTGATTTATTCAGAGCTATAGTAGCATGTTGAAAAATCCTATTTTAAGAGTTTTCAATGAAATAGCGGGGTTTTGGACGAAATTCTTAACTAAATCATAACATTTAAACAACTTAGAGACTTCTCTCAAAAAAAAATTCTTAAGCGCGGCCAAACCTTATTTGACATAAATAAGAGGTGTATGGAAAAAATTAATTTTGGCTGACCCTCCCCTAATACCCTAAAGAAAATGTACAATTGATTTAATGACTTAAAACATTCACATTTCACACTAATTTGATAAATGAGGATGTATTGGAGTATGCGGATATAAACATCATACAAAATGACGTAACAGATTTTACATTATTTGTCAACATTAACAGATCATCAAAGAAACACAAGATATCACAGGTGAATATGGGATTTAAAATTAAGTCCTCCAAGTCCAGGAACAATTAACTTTTATGATAATAATTGTCTATTATTTTGATACTAAATTAACATTTTTGTAAACCTTTATGTTCTGAGCATATTTAAACTAGAGTTAAGTGCACTTTCATAATAATGTTTAGCTTAATACATTTGTGCATTAAATAAGAGCCGTTTATAACATGTCAATGTAACGTAAGTAATGTATGCATGTTTATTTAATTGTTTAAAGGGAGAGACCGGCAGTACAAAGTAGTTGGGCTGAAAGTGCAGTATTGTAGAGAAAACCTTTAGGATTCATTTGATACCAATGAGATATATTACAGTGTACAATGAGACATATTACAGTGTACAATGAGACATATTACGGTGTACAATGAGACATATTACAGTTTAAAATGAGACATATTACAGTGTACAATTTTTAAATGAGCGTAAATAAATTTTGTTACATATTTTGTACACCGTAAAAAATTTCATTGATATCAAATAAAACCTGAAGTTTTTCTCTCACCTCAATTACCATGTTTAGCCGGTCTCTCCCTTCAATTATGCATATTTGCAAGCTAGGATCTATAGTTTGAAGTTTAGGTCTTCTACTAACTAGGAAACATTTGCATTTCATTGAATATCTGGAACAGGATAAAGGATAAAGGATGGATTGAGATCTCAAATCCCACAAATTCAATACCCCCCCGATCCCCCTCCTCCTCAAACATCCAAATTCAATATAAATTGGAGAATTGAAGTTTAGGCCGGGACACGCGGACATTAACGAGAATTTGGTAGGCAGCTGAACGATGAAATCAAATTAGAAAATATTAAAGTTTAACCAACCAGAAACCAAGATTTTAGCACAATTTTTCATATTTAAAGGGACTGTAAGCGTAATTTCAAGTGACCCTACATGCAAAAATGGCATTGCCCAAACTAAAAGTGTCTTGCGCATTTTTATGGGAGGGAAACATATAGGAATAATCAGAATTAAACAATTTTAAACCTAGAAAAACGACAATATTTTCCTCATTATTTATCAAATAAAGGTTTCATCACTACATTTCTGAGTCAGACATTGTAATTTTTCATGGAGGGTCACTTGAAAATGCGCTTATAGTCCCTTTAATACAATATCTTCATATTTTCCTTGTATCTCTTTTATATAAATACTAGCCTTAGAGGGCGCTTCGCGCCCATCTTCTAAATATATTGTGAATATGTTCTCTTTGTGTACATCGTAAAAAAAAAAAAAAATTCGCGGATTTTCACAAAAAATTTCGTGGATTTTCAAAATTTTAAAAAATTTAATGAAGATCGAATTTTGATGGAGACAAATATTTAAAATTTCAATCATTCAAAAACCTTCCCTGGGGTCCCTAGATGTCCAACAAAAAATTTGGGCCCGATCGGTTCAGCCGTTTTGACGTTTATTGGATACAAACAGACAGACAGACAGACAGACAGACAAACAGACAGACAAGCCAAATTTATATATAGATATAAATATAAGTTTGAGAAATAAATACAGTAAATAATATAGTTGACTAAAGTTTAGTGTTATGATATTGCCTCGGTTTCGGGGAAGAAATGTGATGAAATAAGCCTTTCAACAATTTTGATGATGTGAAAACTTAAAAATTTTAAAAATTTAATTTATTTTGTATTTGAAGGTAATGTCGACTTTTTTTCTAGAGACCCGCCTTTTAATGATGAACTTGCTGGATTCTTTACCTTTCAGACTTCGACCTAAAATGGTGAAGATATCCCTTTTTGTCTGAAAATTGATGATTTTGTATTTTGTGTTTTATGTAAAAGAAGCTTGCGGTTTATGAATCAACAAAGAAGGAATTTGTCAGGGGCTAAACATTTTTATAAAGTAACGAAGATAATTTCTACATTGTTTCTCAGGTATTAAAGGTTTAGAGTACAGGCTAATGTTGTTCAACTCTACAACAGGAAGGTCCATAGAGAATAGAATATATATTCTATTCTCTGTGGGAAGGTCTCTTGAAATAACGTTGACAGTCCCTTAAAAGTTATCACATAGATAGAGAGAAAAGCTATATTGTTTAAAAGTACCATTTATTCGCACAATCCGCTGCATTTTGTTGTCATATTGAAATTTTGCATAAAGATCAAATTTAATCTGTTTGTTCATCCAATGAGCTTAGGGGCTCACTGTTATTTAAACACAACTTTATTTCTATTTTCTTTAAGATAGTTTTACAGAACTTGCAACAGAATATATTTAGTAACTACAAGATGGAATATTCAGAAGCCCGAACTGAATGTTCAGTAACTAGAACGGAATATTCAGTAGCCCAAACTGAATGTTCAGTAACTAGAACGGAATAATCAGTAGCCTGAACTGAATGTTCAGTAACTAGAACGGAATATTCAGTAGCTAGAAACCAGAATATTCAGTAACAGAAGCAAGATGTACAGAGTGTACGTCTCATATGTTAACTAAGAAGGATAATCCTAATCTTCAAACCTTTAAAGTCCCCCTGTAATCTATACTGACTGACTATAGGTAGGATGCCAGGATGTAAACAATACAAATGATCACTGAAGCTTCTAGGTCATTCTTCAGATTTTTCTTCTCCAACCATGGATCACTGATCTGCTGTCAATGTACAGTATTACTGTGGATCCTTTCAGGAGGTCAGGGAAGGATAGGAAGGGCAGCTGGATTCTAATTGTTTCTAAAGTGCTGCTTTTAGCAGCTATCCTTGTGCCTTTTACTGTCCTTGGCGTGGAATATAAAGTGGAGTGGCCAAGAGATCCTGGAGATCTTCATGAACTTAGAAGATGGAGGGTGCATAAAACTGCACGTCTCTAGAGAAGTTCGGGCCCAGGAAGAGGTCTATTCCTGCTGCGTCTGATGCGCATGTCAACAAGTTCATTGATTACTGGGCTTGGGTGGATTGGGAGGCCTGATATGCTACTTTTAATAATTTTCTACCATATTGATAGATTTGATCTGACCACAGTCGGAATGAAAAGAAAACTTCCTGTATTTCTCTTGAATTGAAACAGTTTGCCAGGGGGAGGGCTGCATCTTTGGTTAAAAGGAACAATGCTCGATTGAATTCCAGACTTTCAAAATTCACTGAAAAGGGTGGAAAACATTTTTTCCCACCCTTTTGAGTAATATAATTGGTTGTATTTCTCCTATACCACAATGAATTATGGACACCACAATTAAAATGAAGCTTGTATAGAGAAACAGCATATATAGTTCTCTACTGTGTACTCTCAGTATTTATTGATTGTTTATGGAAGACGACAACCCAAGCTGCTTTTCCAAATTCAATAACAACGTTCAACGTATCTATAATACTCAAACAGCCTGGTGTTTTTTGCAAAATAAAATTTATATTAGCCTTATACATTTTTTAAAAAATTTTTTTTTTTAAAGTTTTTTATAAATCCCTTCAATCTCAATTCATGGCTATAAACGATCTAATATGATGTGGGACACCCTGTAGCTTAAACATAATACAATATTTGGTAACTACAATATAATGTTTGTTACAAAAATAATTCAATATTAAAACATGCAAACTTAAGAGAGGCCACCTCAAGATTAACTACCCTCAAGATTGCTAATAATAATGTTAAATGTACAAAATATGATATTCAGCATTACTGTTTACTAGAATAATGCATTTTGAAAACGAAAAATCAAACGAAAGAAACCTCTTTAAATGTACTGTTACGCAAGCACATGCTTCGTTATGAATGTCTATAATGCACCCCTGCGTTACTAATATTCACACATGTTTTCAAGATGAAGAGGCTGGAGATGAAACCTGTTTTTTTCTGACAGATTATTCTATCTACGCATGCGGCAGAAACTCGCGTGTTGTTCTTTTAGTTTTCTCTAGTATTATTATAAAATTGGATTCATGTGATATGTTTACTAATTATCTTTCTAAATGCGGAGGACTAATGTGGTAAATATGTCTTTTAAATATTTAAATGTATTCATAAATGTATTCTTTGTATTTCATATGTTCTTATTCGTATATTTCCTAGCAAAGCTACAGTTTTAACGCCTGAGATTATGATTTTTATGAGTTATATGATGGATGATATGTTGTTGAATTGTATTCTCAAAGCTTTTCTGTAGACTTAAACAAGTTTTATTGTTAGATTGAAGATCTGTGCCGTCAATAAAACTTGATGCTATCCTGTCTTTGATTCATTATGACGAGTAACGAGAGTAGAGAATCTTACGATTAGGCCCGACGAAGTACAGCACGATGGTTGTTGTACTATTTTATCTTAAGGTCTTTAGGAAAATCGCGAGATCGCGTAACATGTACGGTGACATAAAGAATAAAGAAATTGCAAAAAATGAAAACATAAAATTTTGAAAATGAAAAATATAAATTGAAAATTACCTCCCAAGGATCTTTAGGTCCTGCCCCCAGCCCCCCTCCAACCCCACCTCCAGCTCCTCCGTGCATCACAAATCAGGGTTCACGTTGTAAACATGTACACTGTACACTCTACACTAATTCACTATAAGTTTATGTACGGATTTAAACCGGTGTACAGCACTTATCCAAAACTAGCTGCATCTGAACCCGATATGCGAAGTTTAAATCTCAAAATTTTATTTATATTTATTTAGAGATGAGTTAAACATGCACAAATATGCATATCTATGTTTTGCAAGCATGTACGTGTACATTCAACCCCCGTAAGCCTGCGCTTCACTTACATTTTAGATGTCGGCATTATCTTCTTTTCATTGTGTTCTGTAAAAAAATGTATTCTCTATAAAAGTGTACAGCATTTATTTTTCAAGTTTTAAAGATTTAAGTTTTCAGGGTGTTCAATTAGACATCGGTGTTTATATCTTGGAGAACAAAAATTGACTATTTTTAGATTATACACAACGATAACCCTGGTTAGTGGTATGTTACGTGTTAAAGTTTGTTAATAGTATTATCAGATTCGTGAATACATTGCCAGTAGATCAAAGGTGCTATCTAACAGTTGTCCAAAAAAATGTTGCCTTTTTTATTAGGACACCCTGTAGATCAAACTGTCTGGATTGGACATTTTACGAGAATTGAAACCAGTAATTTCCTGGTATATTTAGAAAATAAGAACTGGGGGAAACTTGCAAAGATTCCATCCTTCCTTCCTTGGAGAAACCATAATAATATGTTTTCCACCATTTGTTTTCAACTTTTTATCCTTTCAACTTCTTCAGCAGCTGGTCATACTCTTAGAGATCAAACTTAATACTTTTCATTATCATTGTATTACAGTCAGAACCAGAAAACTCTTTTAGACTTAATTTAGGCTTGTAGACTAAAATTAGGCTTTTAGACTCAAGTTAGGCTTTTAGACTCAAGTTAGGCTTTTAGACTCAAGTTAGGCTTTTAGACTCAAGTTATGACTTTAAATAAGGCAAAGAAAATGTACAATTGATTTAATGACTTAAAAGTAAAGCTATTTGCTTCGTAACAACATCAAATGCACTTCAGTATTGCTTTAATGTCGTCTTCCAATTATACAGTTTTCTGGTTATCACTGTAGTTTAAATAGCACAGAATCTTAATTTTATTTAATTTTGTTGTAAGAATGTAATTAAGCTGGTGAAAATGATTCGTTTTATTTGATCTATCCTTAAACCCCGGACAAATATTTGCAAATTTATAAAATTCTCATTGGATTTCGATATTTTGCAATATCAAAACTTAAAAATAAAAGATCCCAGGAAACCAGAAAAGCAGGTAACAAAGGAAACCTGGAACCAAAAAAAAACAGGAAACAAAGTAAACCAGGGACCAAGAAACCAAGGAAACCATGGAACCCTAAAACCAGGATAAACCAAGACATCAAAAAAACAAGAAATCAGAATATCCCGGAAAAATTAGGAAACCAAGAGATCTTCGAATATCGTTGAGAGATGGCATTGAACTATAGTGGGTAGCTTAAGAGCCATAGGTCGGCAGATGCAGGATGAATTGGATCTGGGTGTAAAAGCTGCCTATTTGATTTTGGCTATGGTATTTGTGTGAACCATGAGTTCCTGATTGAGTTGTATCTGGATTGATACAGATCTGAAAGCAGTTTTATTTTCGCAAACACTCCCTTTCAAGAGCATTGAAGATTCTATTTTCCTTTTCCTGGTTTATCTGAGATGTTTGAGCCAAGGCAGAGGGTTAAATATGCCTAGAGGCCTGGAATCTAACTTTATTTAATCTAGATAAAATGGAGGAAAAGGTTTAAATATTTAGAAAACTTCCAAATTATCCATTTCAGTCGTCTTACATTTAAACCCTGTAATCCCAGTGTTGACTATCATTTGTAACAATATAATGAATAAATATGAGAAAACGAAATAATCTTTTTGCAAGTCAAAATGGAAGTCCGAATTTTTCTGTTCTTAATCTCTAAATCAAACAGTAATCTCCATCTTATGAAAACCTACGGAAAATCTTGTGGTTATACCCTGCAGGGATGAAGTGTATTCAGAGATCAAGTATAGATCCTCAAATCTAAAAGTGGCCTTATTGGATATTGAGATCAAGCGTAAAACATTAACGATACAAAAGTTCCAGCGCCTCTGAGCATAAAGTTATACTTTCCGGACAAAAAGAAATAATGTTTAACAAAGTAGAGAAAAGACTGAAATAAAAAATAAGGTGTTCTTATGACTTTATTTAAATACGTTCTCTCCATTTAAAAGTTACCACCCGTGATTTGAAAGTCACGAACTCAAATTGAGTTTGATTAATTTTAGATCAACGGCATTTTTAGCTGAGATTTGATCATTTGTTCTGTGCATTGTGCAACACTTTCTGGGACCGGTAATTACAATTTAGATGGACAATATGATAAAAAGAATATTTATCATACTATAAAGATACATTTTGACCAACTATTTTCAAATTAATTTTTATGATTTTTGATAATAATAATAAAACACCCAAAAGATAGAAATATTCTCTTCAAGAAGTCCTTTTGTATCTACCTTTAAGGGAGTGACCGGCAATGTATGAGATTTGAACTGAGAATATAGTATTGTGGAGAAAAATTTTAAGGATACATTTGAGACATATAAAACTTTTTAATGACGTATAAGTACTGAGTTTGAGCGTTAAGTCGACGTTCAAAATCATTTATTTGGGTGTTTACGTTTTGAGAATCGGTTCTTTTTTAATTATTTAAGAACGACGACAAAAATGTAAAACAAATTTACAGTAAACTTATTAGATGTTTAGGAACCTATTTCTATATTGAAAGAACCTGTCAAATCATTCGTTGGGATGTTTAGAAAGATGAAAATTTCCCTGTATGATAATTGAAGGACTGCAGTATGGTTTTGGTGAATTATATTGGCCACTTACTGATGATAAAT